>NW_017308141.1:2730-64283 GCF_000935625.1 Nanorana parkeri | reverse complement strand
CCCCCCCCCCCCCACTTCTGCATTCACCTGTAAATCATCTGGCTGCTATAGCCAGAGAAAAGAAGCTGACCTCTGCTTCATCAACTTCTTTTGGGGTCTACAGGTGACATTAGGGGTCCTAGGGACCTAGTTTTTTTTTAAAAAAATTCGGTAATTTTTCCTTAATATAGTAAAAAATAAAAACCCCAGTGGTGATTAAATACCACCAAAAGAAAGCTCTATCTGTCCCTAAAAAATGGTATAAAATTCATTTCAGTACAGCGTTGCATGACGGAATAAATGTCAGTCAAAGTACCACAGCGCTGAATACTGAAAAATGGCCTTGATGGGAAGGGGGTTTAACACCGCGGATGTCAACTGGTTAAGCACTGCAGAGGATTTTATCAAGTTAAAGATTTAGAGGATGTTCCAAAGTCCACTGTAGGTGTTATTACAGTACATGTGAATGACAACTCTGACATCACAGGGAAGAAGATGATACAAGTGCTAGCAAGTATGAAAATACAGGAAAGTATCCTGTATCTCTCTGATATGTTTTGTCACTAATGTGAATAAGGTTTAAGTAGGGGGTATACACGGGGTATACAAATTTCAGCCGGTTCCTGATGAACTGGCCTAAATTCGCACACTGGGTGCTGCTGTCAGCACCTTTCCACCCGGCATCGCTTGATCAGCTGACTGAAGGTTAGAGCTAGAAAGCAATCAGCTGCTGTCTCCATTTAGGTATTTTGTCAGTTGCCCGCGGCCCCTGTGAGAACTCAATGTAAACAGCAGAGGATTCGTCATCAACACTCGGAAGCACTGATGGAGGAATCTATTCTATTTTTTGTGCTCAGCCCAAAAACAAAACAAAAAAATTTGAAACACACATGCCTGGCTTTATTTACCAAATATATGTTAGTTATTTTATACACAAATTAATATATTGTTTGTTTGATAATAATTGCTACATTTGTAACACATTAATTTAAGTGACTGCCATTTTAACGAGAAAAAAGCTGCTGACAGGTATAAAGTGTGACAAACATACCTTCAGGTACTTTCAGTGTCCCCACTCTGCCCATATCTTGTACCATCCCTGTTAGTATCAGGATTGCTCACTTCCTTCCACGCCATATATTACTGTTAACCCACCACCATGATGTGCTGCCTCATTGTCCAACAGAAATGTGTGAGAGGTGGGCAGGTTTTGACAGTACTAGGGAGTAATACGCTATTTAGAACATCAGAAGTATTTGTTATCACACACAGACTTGTTGAATCAGCAATAGTGTTTTCTATTATTTAAAAGCAACAAATCTTCCAATCAAGCTGTAGCTGCACAGGTTAATTAATGAAGTCAGGATGAAGCTTACATCAGTTTCTTTATGATATGAGAGATTTTGCTGAAAGTGAAACTCTGTTTTACTAATTGGGCTACTGAGCTAAAATTTGCTTAAAAACATGATTTACTTTTTAAATTAGAGGTTGTGGTTTTTGGTGTATTTATGGTAGATCTTATTTATGTTCTTTGTATTTTAATCCTATTTGTGTATTTGCTCATTATTTGTGTACTGTAGGTTTAAACATTGCATTGACTTCTTTTTTAAAAAAAATCCTAACTTATTAGAGCTAATGGTGGCTTTTTTGGCACAAGGACAGGTTCAGTATAGATGAAATTTGAGTTCATCCTAAAATTCAGATGACTTTAATGAATTTGATGATCTGAGCTGAATCTAAACTGCAGTGTTATTAGTGGCAGTTTGGATTCCTGAAAGACTTCTGGGAGACAGGTACCAAAGGCTGCTCCAAAGCCTTTGCCTTATATCTGCTTCTGTTTTTGCTTGGGCACCCTTAGCTTGACTGCCAGTGCCATCAGGTCACATTCTTCTATTTTATTATACCTGTAGAAAGTTGCTCAGGCTGTTTTTTTTGTTCCTATCATCTCACAGATGTCAGGAGCTTCCCAAACCATCCAATACAATTTAGCGGATTTGCTAAATTTCTGAGGTTTGCAATTTTTTAAAGCTTGACCAAACCACATCTGATCAAAATGTTCAAACGTTTGTACATCTGTAATTGAAAGAGGCTTCTACGACCCTGAAGAGCTATTTAAAGACCATGCAACCCTTAACCACCAAACACACACTTTAATTTTGCCTTCCTCATTAACTTCAAAAGCATGTAGTCAAATGGTGACATTTTGCTGAAATCCTCTGATCTTTGCTGACATTTTGGGAAAATTAAAGCTTTTTTATTTTGCCCATTCCTAATTGCCACAGATATATTTTGCAACTTGAATGCAAATATATGTGTGATTGGTGCCAATAGTTTTATTTGTCATGGGGAACTAGGAAGGTAGATTTCAGTGTGCACCTAATTTCCCCTTTTGACCAAAGCAAAAGGAAGACTGCAATGGGAGCCCAATATTGCATTCACGATCTTCCTACTAATTTTTTTCAGTAAAAAAATGTACCTGTCTATTGTAGCTTCAGGCACTTACCTTGTTTGTCTTTACAGTGCATGGAGGGGAATTTATCAAAACTGGAGCAGAAAAAATCTGTGCATGGCAACCAATCAGCTCCAATCTTTCATTTCCAAAGCTTACTGAACAAACTGAAGAAATAAGCTGGTTGGCAACTGCTCCAGATTCTGTCTATTCCAGTTTTGATAAATTCCTCACATTCTGGTAAAAATTTGTTCAATATTTGTTATTCTTCTGAAGGGACAATAGAATGCACCTGCAAAATATATGGTCACTGTATGTCAATTGTAGGTACAACAAAGTGCAGTGGTTTGATGAAAGGATTTGTCCTGAACAGGCTCACTGGTTTCCATCAAGAGACAGTTAACAGTATATTAAAAGCTGTAACCATAGCTATAAATGTGTATGTGTCCTGAAAGTGTCACCATTTAAATAAAACCTACTTTATTTTTAGCTGGTCATCCCCCCAAGGACATAATGCCTGTGGTATGATTAGAGTATTGCATTAGAAGCACAAAAATGTAGTTTATATATTCCAGAATATGTTTATGTTTTTACTGCTTAAGAAGCATGGCAAAGTGACCATGCTTACTTCAAATTAAAGGAGAGAATTATTGTATCTTGTGCCAACTTTTTCTTTCTTTTATATTGATGTTTAATAAATATTCAACACAATTAGGTGCTGAGTTAGCTCTAATATAAAAACATTTTTGTAACACATTTAAAGCCCAAATCAAGCCAACACTAAAGGTGCCCATACACCTTACGACCATTGCAAGACTTTTGTCTTGCGATGGTCGTATGCTTATTGAAAGCTCGTACGATCTACCCACCTTGGATGTGCAGATCGTACTTGCAATCATCGAAAGCCCGCCCCCCTGAGGGGCGGGCTTCCAATTACCGTAATGCAGAACGGGCAGTGTGCGCGTGCGCACAGCGTCCTGTTCCGCAGCTATCGGACTAGCAGGCTAGAAACCCGCCAACAATCGTACGATTCTCGGCGGGTTTTCGAGCATGTTGGTTCGACAAAAGACGTGCGACCGTACAGTAGAAACGATCGCACATCTTCGTTCACACTGCTCGATTCTCGTACGATCGCGGGATTTCGCCCGATTCTCGTACGAGAATCGAGCAGTGTATGGGCACCTTAAGGGGCATCTGTATAAAGCAGTTAATCTGACATTCACTGCAGGTTAGTCTTCCCGATGCATGCGTTTTAAATTAGAGTGATTGATACATCACTAGTGAATGTTTGGTTACCATCTCTACTTTATAAAGATGCCCTGTGTATTTAGTTTGAGATAGAGGAAGGAAGGGAGAAAATGTTGTTATAGTGGTCTGTGCCTTCCGTAACCCATATTCCATCTTTCTTAAATAGGTGTCATAGGGACAAGATATTAGAGAAAATCTCTGCAACATAGTGACAGATTCACTAACTCCTAGCACTCATTCACACCTACAATGTAGGTGCATTCACGGATTCCTGCATCATGAAATTGTGGTTTCCTGCAGCAGGAATCCCTAAATGCACCTACATTGTAGGTGTGAAAAAGGGCATACTGTATCAAAAAATGGGCTGGAGTTGGGCTCTAACAATTTGGTAGAACATTTGACAACAAAGAATTTGTAACTTCTCCTCCAGTAGACTCTGGTGCCTTTTCCAGTATATACGGTAAGAACAGCTTGTCAGGATCACTGGTTGCTGTTCTAACCAGCTGCTGATGAACTCTATGCTTCAACATTTGTTTAATTAAAGTAATCATTTTAAATTTCCCTCCATTTACAGTGATGATTCTCTTTTACAGTCCATAGACTTGTCCATTCATTCTCCTTTATTTCGCTTACAGATACCTCATATTTTATATGTTTAATTCAGTCCAGTACGTACTGTTCCCCATCTTCAAGGTAATGCACATCTGTTTCATTGTTTAATTTAGCCTTAGTGTTTTCAACTTTTATTTAATGAATATGTTTGATACTAGGTATAGTTCTCCATCAGCTGATAATGAAGAATGGTTGCCACTTTGAAGCATGTTGAGGAGAGGATATTATTTAGTATGTATTGGGATACACTAGAAAGGGACAAAGTGATAGCCAATGATCGTGGAAAGGTCAGCTACTCATGTAAGTACTTTCAGATACACTATTCATACTTGTGTTGAAATCAAGAAATGTGTGGATACTTATTTGTAAAGATTTTTGTATCTATGTTTTCTGTGAGTGATCTCTGTCCCTGCTAGTTGTAGTTGCTCAGCAGCGGGGTAGACCCCTGACATGGAAAAACTGCTGAGAAACAACATTGGGGTTTTCAGAAAGTATTTCACAGAGCAGTAAGGCACGGAAACAAAACACGAAGCCCAATAGTAGTAGAATGTTTATTGTTATGCAGGTACCACGGTTTTATTGACAATGAGGGACAGGATGTGCTGCTGATTTTTGGAAGTGTTATTGTTTATTGACATTGTCTGGTGTGGTGTGTATAGATTGTTGTGCATGTTTAAATTGACATTAAAGCCACAATTTATTTTTCTATATCTTAATCCTGAATAATCATACTGCCAGGGAGGTTAAGGACTTACCTTAAATGATGTCTCTTGATCTGATCATCTTCATCCTTCCACTTGTATTCAGCAATCTCTTCCGTGCTGATGCCGGTCTCTGATCCACCACAAACTCCTGTCTCTTCCTGTCTCACGGTGTCTGTCTGACGTGCACACTCCTGGCTGCCTGCATTCAGCTCCACTGTGTCTCTCCCCTTTTCCCCACCAAAGATCTCTACTGCACATGCACTCGGCTCATCATGCTGCTTGGCCGCTGGAGAATCTTCAGATCTTCGGATGGGAGCGAGCGATGGTGACACAGGTAAAAGATAACCTTGCTAGCAGTAGATATATGCAAACAAAAAAGAGAGTTTAGTTATACTTTAACGCAGTTTATAATCTTTGGCAGTCCGTAGATTGTCCTTGGGCCTTAGCATTGTCACCCTGGGACAATAAGTGTGTTAGGACTACCTCTCCTTAGTTCTATACCATAAGGGAATGTATCATGTAGTTCATAGAAATAACCTGGACAGGGCGGATAACATTGCTTGAGATAACACTTCAGAATGTGCCACAGGAAGTTGCCAGCTCACTGGATTTCTGTCAGGAACTATCAGGAATTTTCATTGCACTAATTGAAGAGATAAAACAAAATGCTTTCACCTGTGTATAAACCAGAACTGTTTTACTCTGCTTCAGCAATCCGACACTGCAGCTTGACCCTGGCATCAATCAATGTTCAGCAGTGCATGCAGAACTCCTCCTGCACTTCGGGTCGGCCAAACATGTTCGGTCGACCCGAAGCCACTCGATGTACGGCTGATTTCAGCCGATATACGGCTGAAATCAGCCGTACCAGCCTGAAGTGAATAGCCGAACAGCGTTCGGCTCACTTTGCTTTAGGTCGGTAATTCACTCGGCTGCCTACGGCAGCTTAGTGAATAGACCTCTAAGACTAAGTACCTTTTAGAATAACTAATTGCAAGTTCATATTGTATGTGTGTCACACATACTTCAGATGCCACATTCCTTGAGAAGGGAACTGAGGAGCCAAATTAAATCTGTCGGATATGCCACAATTTGGACACAGATGAGACACATCTATGAACTTTAGCCTCCATTCAACTGAAATCTGTCTGAGATACAAATGTGACATTTTCGACAGAGATGTGCCACATCTTTGTACTTTACCAGTGTGCATATATCATGTCCCAAAGTTTGTCTCTCAAGCCAGAATCAGTTTCAAAGATTTGCACAAAATTCATGAATGCCTTGCAGCCTTTGAAATGAATTTGGCGCTAATAATGACACTATTCCTGTAGCCCCAAGACACTTTTCTTATGTGTTTCAATGACACTCCTTTTGAATTCCCCGAATGTGCTAAGGTTGTCAATAAAGATGCAAGTCTTGCTGATTAACTTTAGGGTACAACAACCACAGCAGTGTGTCATATATACAGTAGACATGTGCACCAGCAAAAAATGTGTTTAGTTTCGTTTTGTTTTGATTCTGATTTTGCATTATTTTGTTTTTCGGATTCGGGTCCGAAATTAAATTAGTTTCGGATTTGGGCAAAATTCGTTAGCGGTAGTCCGGTCTAAATTTCGTTTTTGGACGAAATTTCGTTGCAGCAAAATGACATTAGGGGAAATTTTTTTAAATTTTTTTTGTAGTTTGCAGAAAATGAAAAAAAAGGTTCCCCCTCAATTCATAACAGACCCTTTAAGTCTGTTAGGAATGTTAGGAGGGACCCCCCAAGTTAAAAAACAAAAAAAGTGCGTGGGGTTCCCCCCAAAATCCCTACCAGACCCTTTAGGTCTGGTAGGAATTTTAAGGGGGAACCCCAGCCCCCATAAATGGGGGGAAAAACATGGGTCCCCCCTAACAGTCCTACCAGACCCTTGATCCGAGCACTGGCCCGGCAGGGCAGGAAAGGGGGGGGCGATCGAGCGGGTGCCGCCTCCCCCTTGTGAATGAGTAAGGGGTACTTGTACCCCTACCCATTCACTAAAGGGTTAAATCAAATAGTTATTAAAAAGCCCAGACTTTTGATAAAATCCTTTAATTAAAAAAAAATGGCTCCATCAACGTAATCCAGTGTCAATCACGATGCACGAACCCCGCCGACCCGCCGCAATAAAAAAAAGTCCCGCTGCACGACGACTGTCCGATCCGGACGAAAACTCGCCGCAGGTGTCATATGAACAGAATTATCACACCTCGGCTCAGAGACCTGAATAGTCGTGCGGCGGGAGTTTTTTTTGCGCCGGGTCGGCGGGGGTCGTGCATCGTGATTGACACTGGATTACGTTGATGGAGCCATTTTTTTTTAATTAAAGGAATAGTCAAAAATTGTCTTTTGTTTTTTTTTCAATTAAAGGATTTTATCAAACGTCTGGGCTTTTTACTATTTGCTTTAAAACTTTAGTGAATGGGTAGGGGTACAAGTACCCCTTACTCATTCACAGGGGAGGGCGGCATCTGGGTGCCCCCTTATTTAAAATATCTGGGTACTCCAATGCAAATAAGCCCCCTTGCCCGCAGAACTCCACAACCATCGGGCCAGGGTTGTGGGGAAGATGCCCTTGTTCCCCTGTCGGCATGGGGACACCCTCCCAATGCCGAGGGCACGTGGCCTGGTAAGGGGCAGGGAAGGGGGGGCGCTCGCTCGCCCCCACCTTTCCTGCCCTGCCGGCCCAGTGCTCGGATCAAGGGTCTGGTAGGACTGTTAGGGGGGACCCCATGTTTTTTCCCCCCATTTTTTGGGGCTGGGGTTCTCCCTTAAAATTCCTACCAGACCTACAGGGGGGAACCCCACACACTTTTTTTGTGTTTTAACTTGGGGGGGTCCCTCCTAACATTCCTACCAGACCTAAAGAGTCTGGTATGAATTGGGGGAACCTCACACTTTTTTTTCTTCATCTTCTGCAAACTAAAAAAAACATTTTTCATTATGTAATTTTGCTGCAAATGAAACTGCCGCTAATGAATTTTGGGAAATCGGATTCGTTTTAGCTGTAATTCGGAATTCGGATACATCCGAATCTCTGAATTTCCGAAATTTAGTCGGAAGCACATGTCTAATATACAGTATATATAGATATATATATAGATATATATCTATATATATATCTATATATATATAAATACTTACATGTGTATCTGTGTGTGTTTATGGATAGAAGCTATATTTCAGCTGTGCTATATAGTATACAGACTATAAGGATGAAAGTATTTCTTCCATTTTATATTCTGTCATTGATACGTGGTAGGGATCATACATCTTGATTAGGAAAGAGATGTTTGAGTCCCTGTAATCCATAACAAATTTCAGTTTTTGGACTAATGGGCAATCAATAGGATGCACCTGCAGCCACAAAATAAAAACTGTGCTCAGTCATATTACTGTGTGTAATATACAGATCACTCTGCTGGAAGCTGGAGCTTGTTATCTTATGAACTGTGACTAAAAATGTTGCCAAACTGCTGCCTTATTTAACCTGTGTGGATAAGAGAGGTACTTATATAGAAAGGAAAATTGTTATGTTTAGTTAGAGCTTGGACAAGCAGGGTTTATTTTGCTGCTGTGGTTAAAAGCTTTCTTAAAGTCATGAATGCAACTTGCTGAACTTTTTCCCTGAATCTCATAATAAAACACAGACACTATCCTGATTTTTAAAAGTAATTTACTGTGTCCCTGTGGCACTTCAGAGACTGAACTTGTTTTAGCAAGTTCAGATAGAGAGAGCTAGAGAGAGAGATATTCACAAAAGGTTGAACAGCTTGGAGAAGGCAAGAGAAGTAAACAATCTAGGCCAAAATATCTGATTTGGAAACATTCTCCAGTTCAGCTATGTTGTCCTAGATTGTTCACTTCTCCTGTCTTCTCCAAACTCTTCACCCTTTTGGGAATAACCATTATATTTTTCATTTGACCTGTGGGGGAATGGCAGACCTCTCACTCACATTGACTCTCAGAGTATGTCAAGTGTAGCCCTGAGCATGGTCATCTGCATATACAAAGCATATAACATAGCAAGAGAGGTAAACAGTGATACGTGCAATCTGATCACACTCCTGTTTACATCAGGATCACATCTTCAGAACCACATCATTGGCTGCCATCTCTAGGAGACTCTCTTTATTGACATGCTATGTCTGGCTACAGCCTTTTTCCCTGTAGATCTCTTTGTATCATTGCCTGCAGCAACCTGAGCAGAATATGTGGTTAATGATTGTTAGGTATAGAGTGCTGTGTAAAGTTGAAAATGAACAAAAGTTTTAAAACACATCTGGAAGAATATTTCAAGCAATAACATGAATCACTAATCTGTGGAGTATTTTTACATTTATTTTGCCCATGCAACTTTTCCTATGCCATGGAAAATTTCCATGGACAGTTAGAAACCCGATTATTATTCTGCACTGAAAGTTTATAGCCACTGAATGTGAAGTGCCTTTAGGCAATCTGGTTTAACATTACCTGTTATTATAGAATATTCTAAGTGTGGAGGAAGGGATAACTAAAAGATTGCCTAGAGCAATATTCAAATAAATCAGCTGTTCTTGGGGAAACATTCATGTGTTAAAAGACCACACTATAGGTATCAGCCCAATGATAAAGGTAATACTGACCTAATAGTTTTTGTAATACTTTAGTTTCTGGGATAAGGGGGTGGTTAGGCTTAGGCTATATGATAAAAATATTACGTTTATGGGCTATTTAAGAGCTAAAGTTGGGGGTATGGAAAGACTTAAGAGCCAGCATTAGGGTAAGTATAAATAGTTTATTTAGATGTTAGATTAATTTTAAGAGGGATACAGGTTATGTGTTAGTGTAAATGAACTGGTAAGGGTTCCAGGGTTGGGTTAGAAGTTAAAGGGGTCTATTTATAAATGTTTTCACTCAAGATACAAATTACTTTTCAAATTGGATTTAATTGGGAAAATGTGTCAATCCTGGGTGAAATGTAGAGTTAAAAACCTTTTAAGTGTATTAAACTAGCACCTATGGAAAAATCATAAAATGATAAAAAAAATGTTTACACCTTTAAAACAGCAGTCATTGCAATTAAAAGAAAACTATGTGCTAAAATCATGCTAATAATTAAATTAAACCTCAATGCAACTAAAGTGTAAATGTGATAAATAAATTAAATAAAGTGTGAAATGTGAATACGATGAATTCATCCCAAAATGCTCGGAATATGCGCGCTTGCCGCCGTTTCGTGACCGCATGTTTTTACAGCGATTTGCGGTAAAAGAAATGCGCGACAAACACGCGTTTCAGAGGGTTATCCGGCTGTATCCTAATGGATACGCGCGGCAAATACGCCCCAAATAAGCTCCTGTACTTCTTTGGGTGTAGGGCATTTTTCAGCGCATTCCTACGAGCTGTAAAACGCCCAGGTGGAAACCATGCCCATAGGCAATTATTGTTTTTCACATGTTGAGCGTTTTACAGCGCGTAGGAACGCGCTGTAAAACACCAAGGTGTGAACCAGGCCTAAAGAAATCTCAAAGACGATTTTCAGTGTTCAATCAAGTGAAAATCAGCATCAGGTAATTTTATAGGCAGATGACATCGTCTTCCACCACAAGAGATCTCCCCAATAGAATCAAACTCACTCGATCAGTGGTAAAATCGATAGGCCAGAGCAATGCACATCATCACTGGAGGGGGAGGCACACACACCCAGTGGAGATCTATAGTGAGTGGTGTCATTTTTTCCTATGCATACCTATGCTATCATATCCTCCATGCTGGGTGGAGGACTGCTGCTGTGAGTGTTTTTATGCCTTTTTGCTTGATGCTATTCTCAATAAACAGCGTTACCCTATGATCTGCTTTGGCTCTGTTTCTGCCTGATTTTATTGCACATGGATTGATAGGCTGTGAACAGAGGTAGTATAAGGAAGAGTGGATTGATGCATTTTGACCATTCGATCTGGTGAGTTTGTTTCTATTGGGGAGATCTCTGGTGGTTGAAGAAGGTTTCATTTGCCTATAAATTACCTGATGATGCTTTTTATTCCATTAAAGATTGAAAATCATGGGCCTTTTTTCCTTGATATTTCTTTAGAGCACATTAGGATGAATTATTTAATTGAAAAAAAAAATGTTTGCACTTAATTGAATGTATTTATCACATTTTTGCACTTTATTTGCACTTAAGTTGTATTTGTTTATTACTAGTATTTTAGCACATTACTGTCTTTGATTGTGCTGGGCTCTGTTCTATGTTATAATCCTGGGTGAAGTCTGTGCACACATCCCCTCCTGCTCAGAATAGATATCACCGTTGTGACAGTCGTGTCCATGTAGTTTTTTCCTCCATCTTTTCTTACATCCAGAAAACTGACATTACTGGACCAATGTTAGTGTATGGGCAGCAGGATCTAAATGAACTGGTGTCCATTTACATCTAGTTACTCCCAATCTGACACCATCAACTCTGACAAAACAAATCTCTGATCCGTTTGTTTTTCCAGACTCTGCTGGAGCTGGGTGCGCCCATCTATTTGGATCTGGCTGCCCATACACTAACATCAGGGTTCTGTGTGAAAGGGGATGAAAGAAAGCCCATGGGAAAGGGGTATAATACTTCACTACATTCAAAACTAAAAACTATGGGCTTTAGATACACTTTCAATTAAACATCTTAGAAAATGCATATTTATTATGTAGAACTAAGAGTTTACACATAGAATTTTTTATAAGTGTAACATAGCACTAGTAATTATTTCCCAGCAGCAATACATGTGTGTGATAGGAGCAAAGTGATACAATTCTTCTTACTATCAAAGCAATCTTAATCCAGTGGACTGAATTGCTCAGTGATTGATGTGATCTGTTATTTGTAGATCTTCCTGTATCACTGTCTTCTTAAAATCTTCCTAATCCCTAGACTGGAAGTTGAAGTTATTTCAGTGGCAGCAGCTGGTAGGTAATACAGTCTGATCTGCATGAGCTGGAACCACAACAAACCAATGTCAGCAGCTCAGAATCCAAGTTACTTATTTGACACTGTAGACCTCTTAGACCCATGAAAGCCGTGTGGCAGTTTTAAAATTCTTAGTTATCCATGTCAAATGCATTCCTTGTCTGATGAGCTCATCTCCTGAGATACAGACATCGGAAAGGGTTTAGACAGCAAATTTGCTAGCGACTAACAGATATACTCCTAACATGTCATTAGTATTTGCTAATCATGTCAGCCTCTCAATACAAGGATTTTTCTTCTTATGTAAGCTTTAGTTAGAAGCTACTACAATGTTTAAACCATAGCTCGAGTATGACTAGCTAAGGCCCCTATTTTGGGTTCCTCAAGAGCTATTTTATAGATTCAGTCTTTCTAAAACCAGCATCGATGGGTATATTCACTAACCAGCATCTTATATATTAAGGATTCCAGTAGCAAGCATTCTGCATGAGTTTTCAGGTTTACAAGTTTGCAAGAGCTTACAGTGGCATACTCGATGCCACTTTGTTGGCTTTTACATCACCATGTGATGATGTCTTAGTGGTGGTTGACATGACTTAACATTAAACATTAAAAGTGATGCCTAAAGGGCCATTCTATATGGCCTCTTGGAAGCATGTTAGACTGGAAAATGTAATCTAGAAAATGGTAGAGTATCTTTAGGAGGACACAGTTTGCCAATATATTGTGAGTGTTTCTACCTGAGGGGGTCAGGAGAAGCTAGGTAACCTAGAGCTTTATATTTCCGATAGTTGAATATAATATTAATTTGTGATAGGCGTGTTACAGTCTGAAAGCCATTGACATAGAATGCACAGAAAGTAGACGGTGCACCTGACCTCATGTTCCTTTAACCACAGGATAAGCAAGCTATGGAAACAGTGTTCATTCCAGTTAGGGAGGTAAATAAACATAAATGGGGACTGATTCATTCAACAGGGAGGTGAATGAATCAATTTAATCTATCCAGAAGGAACTTTTTCTGCCTAAACCTGGGATCGCTAGGCCAGAAGCATTGCAATTTGCATTTGCAACCAGGCCCTGGTGCTCCACCGACCACTGACTACAAGCTGTAGAGAGACTACAAATCACAACCCGGACAGGAGGAAGAGGGCCCCGGTGACCGTTGCCATTTCCATAAAAAGGCCCACCCAAATCCTCAGCACCAGGCCCTTTGATGATCTTAATCCAACCCTGCCGACATGGTTCCTCTATTGTTTACATTCCAGCACCATAATGCTCCCTCTGCAGGCTGCACTTGCATGTTACTTTTATGAGGCTGCCTCCAAGCCAGGAGATGGACGTAATCATGGAGGGAGGCTTGCAGTGCTGTATGTCAACAAACAGTGGAGCAGCTGCCCACAGGTCTAGGTAAGTAAAGATCTGTGAAGGCCGAAGGTGAGATTGTTTAGATCAGGGGAGGGGGCAAAAAGAGTAAGTGCGCTTTGTGTATAAATGCACTTATTCTTTAAAAGCAGGTGACGCCATTCTATTGGGATGTTGACTTGCAGAATTTTGAAATGTTATTAAACCAGCCTTGTTAATCATTCATAGAAAGACACCTCATATATATCCATTTCGTTTGTGCCTCATTTCTGTACAGGCTTTTGTTTACATCTAGAGCTTTTATTAAAATACCATGCCATGCATCTCTGCTTTAAGGGTGGCTCTGCTACTGTACATGGTCTCTTTAGTGCACCTCAATGCATGCATTTAAGATCTTTGGTGCTGTTTGAGGTTTCACTCATGTGAAGCTGATGATCGACAGTCGCTCTAGCATTCTCCCTAACCCTTCTCTCTACTCTATCCCCCCAAAAAGTTTTGCCTTTAGAGATACTCTCATTTTAACAGACATATTGCACAGTACATTTTTCAGTAAAGTCTGATTTACTGAAAACTTGGGGCATAAACACTTTCATCCAATATTCCTAAATAGCCACAGAGCATATAAATCCAATTTGTGTGCAGCAAATGTATTTGCAAACCCAGATATTAACATGTAAAAGTAGCAATTACCTCATCATTGTGCTGCACCTAGCTGCTACCTTGTCCTTTAATGGAAACATGCACTGTTCACATCATCTGCTGTAACAATTCTTACTTGCATCCAATCAGATTGTTCAGGTATTTTGAGAGCCAACAGGGCCGCTTAGGAAGATACTGAAGCTTGGCCCAGTGGGAGATCCCTCCATCCACACAATTTAGCGTAGATGGAGGAATCTGTTGCACTTTTTCCATCTGACCATAGAAAATCTGCAGATATATAGATGTATGGCCAGCTTTAGGGATATTCACCCTCTTTATTTGTGTGCTGACTGTTATCAACAAGAGCGGAATTGAAAGAAAATCCCAAATTGTTCACCAGTTGTCACAGAACATGAATAGAGAGGAAATCTTCCAATGAGGATATTAGTTCTGGTGGCTCTAGTAACAATCCGGGTTTTCCTTCACTTTGGAAAGATTTCCTCTCACTTCCTGTTGTAGCTATGAGTAAAGAAGTGGAGGGAAGTCTCCCCAATAGGACACAGATTACATAAAAAACTGTCTGGGGTTATAACCCTCCTTTACGCCATCCAAAATTAAAAAAACAATTTGGGCTTTGTTCCTCTTTAAGCCACTTGCCTAATGCAGCTTACGACAGTTAGTTGGTTATTTACAACATGATTTCATTAAGAGGTTTTCCAAATTCTAAGTACTGTTCATGATACTGACCCTTGCTTTAATTGAAGTTGTTAGAATTTATAATGATTTGCTTTGTGTCAGAAGCTGACTTATGAATTTGAGAAATGAGGGTGGCACTGTTGTCCTATGAATCACCATTCTGTTCACTTCATTTGGGGCTCATCAGACCTCATTATCATCACAGCCCTGCACAAGGGGATAGAGCAGTAGTGACTGGTCTTTATTACAGGAAGCTCATTCATAAAGGAAAATTTCACACAGGATTAAGTCACATCTGAAATAAATAAACAAAGCACAGCAAGATTCAAGTAAGAATACCGATGCCTCTTCTAAGATGTCTGCAGAAATACAATGGGTGGGTGAATGACTGTGGTAAGGGTAGGCAGGCATGGAAAGGAAAGCACCTTCAAAATTAAGTGGAGTTCACCAAAGGTCATCAGAAGCTGAAAATTATGGTAATCACCAAAGCTTGCTGCTATTTTATTGGTGTGACTTGGTCTACATTATGGCATATGCATATCAACATGTTGCTCTTCAGTGAAAACGCTGTGATGAGTAAGTAGCACTGGACTCTCTGGTGTGGAAATCTTTTCACCTAGATCCACCTTTTTTAACTTAAAGCATAAAAAAGTGAGTGATTATTTTAATGTACCAGATTATCTCTAAAGCTTAAATTTCAGATAGACAATGACAAATGGATTCTAAGCAGTTACTATGAGCAATATTTTAAAAGTAATTTCCTCCAGCAATTTTGCTTATTGTTTCTAAGTAAAGTGAAGCTCCAGCATACAATCCTTTTACTTCATGAGGACCCAGTTGCATTTGTGCAGTGTGCTAACACACAGGCATTAAAGGAGAACCATGAGGTTAGTGATTTTCACTCATCCTCGTAGTGAGAGCCGACCTGTGACATTGAAATTATCACACACCGACTCTATTGATCGGGACGTGAGTGAACACATCCCATCGCTCGCTCACTTCCCAATCATCTCCCTGCAGAGAGTGGTGACTGAGAGTCACCGCTCCCCACAGGGATTCCCCCCCCAACAAAGCTGACTGGAGGTACGAACTCTGCCTCTAGATAGCTCTGTCTGTCAATCAGCCAGCTGTGTGGATCTCGACAGTATTGCCGGGATCTGCCCTGGCTGAGGTGCTGTCAGTATATAGCGGGCAATAGCTTGCTATATACTGAGCTTTGGGTCACCGGAGGAGGTTAATATATGTCGTCCTGTGACCCTAAGGAGAACTATGGGGTAAGAAGGTTACCCCATAGTTTTCTTTTAACATACCGTCTGTTGAGTGATAAAGTGCATTGCGTTAAACTGCCTATTCATTTTGAATGGGTTTCCAATGTTACCCAGCATGTCCAAAATCAGACATGAAACCTTTTTTGTAACAAAGATGCTTTGGGGTTTCATTCGAAATGAATGGCATAACATCACACCAATGAGCATAAGCCTGTTACCTTTTGGTGCATGTGTTTTCACAACACAAAAGTGTGATTTGATAAAAGCTCAGATGTAGGAAAATATGAATGAATGTCTGTAAAACTGTATGACTCAGGAGTAGCCTGACCCCAATTGTATGCAGTTGTTATAAAAGGAAATACAGGGTAAAGGCTATATCCAAATACAGTTAAATAAAATTCCACAATCTGGGGTGATGTGTTCATTTAATAAAAAAATGAGATTTTTTTTAAATGTTTCAATTTACAGAGAAAATGTGTTTACTAAGCCAGCTATTCTGCCTCCACTAAAAGGAAAATTGACAATGTTGATTTATTGAGTGGAGCAACATTCAAGATAAAATCAATTTTGTCAAAACAACATTGTCTGGCATAGATGTGGAGAACAGAGGGACGGAGCTAGAATAAATCGAGGTAAACAGACTAAGCCATAAAACAAGTCTGTCTTTGCTAAGGAAATGATACATATATCATCCAATTTTTCCTCTTGTGCTATTTTAACAGCTTCCCCTTCAGTGCTTTCTTTTGTTACATTCTTTGTGCCCCCACTCCTCCCCAGTTTACTCATTCCTATATCCTGCCATCTCACCTGCAAAGCTCTTCTGTCTTTTATCTGTCCTGGTTTTCATTTTAATTACATTTACACATTTCAGTCTTTCACCATTTCACCAGCTGCCTTCTCAAGTGTTATGCTTTGCAGCAGCTGCACCAAAGGCACCCAAGAGTGCAGCTATCTATGTTGTGCTTTTAGGCCCCATTCACATGTAGCTACTTACCTTTGCAGCGGCCAGGATAGCGCGACTTTCGGGGCGACTTTCCAGCGACGGTAGCGTGACCATCTCTGTCGGGCTTCATAGAAAAAAGCAAAATCCGCCGCAAAAAGGGTCATGTAGAAGCGACCTGCGACCGCGACGAGCGACACGTGACACGGAGCTAAGACAGCTCCGTTGAATATCATTGGCCGCCGACTTCTCGCAAAAATGTGTGATATCGCGGCGGAAATCGCACGATATATCACTATGTGTGAATGGGGCCATATGCTTTAAGAAGAAAGATGGTCCAAAGCTAAATAATAGAACAGAATAAGCAAAGAGCCTTCATGACTGGGTCAGAAGGGGAGCCTGGTAGCCGAGAGATAAACAGTGCCCAAGTAGCTAAAATAAAAAGTAACTTACCTGATTGGATGGCTGTGGCCTGCTGGTAAGGGCAGAGTTGTATTAACTGTTATAGCAGCAGATAAGTGGTTTGGGTTTTTAGAAGATTGTCAAGTTTGGTGGTGATGTGAAATGGTCAGGGACCAATCTTTGGTATCTAGTCCTAGATTCAGTGTGATCAACTTATAGTGAGCAGGTATTTTATGGATCAGGAGGTGTCTGTAATTAGTCTGATATTATCCCCAAGTTAAGGTGCCCATACACCTTACAATTATCTGCAGATTTTCTGTGGTCAGATGGAAAAAGTGCAACAGATTGGCCCAGGTGGAGATTACTCCATCCACACAGTTTAGAGTAGATGGAGGAATCTGTTGCACCTTTTCCATCTGACCACAGAAAATCTGCAGATAATTGTAAGGTGCATGGCCAGCTTTAGTGTGGTGTAGCTGGGGGCCTAACATGACTGATATTTTTTCCTATATTGTCTGGAAGAATCTGCAACCCTATCTGATTTTGTATGTTCATGTAAAATATGTTTAGAAGTTGTTTATAATAAAAGGCTGCTACAGCCATTCATTCCCATTTAGGTGTGGTCTGTCTTTCTTCTGGGAAGGAATTTGGGTAGAGTTGGGTGATGGTCAAGCAATGCGGAACTCATAAGTGGTTACATCTGAATTACCTTAGGCATGATAGCAGTTACTTGCATCTAGCCTGGCCATGTACCCTAACACTTGATCTAACAGTTTTTACTGCCAAGCACTGAGAACCAGTCTGAATAGTATAGCTGACCAGTGCTTCATTTACTAAATTAAAGTGGTTGCTTAGTTTTTCTTAGATCATATGGCAATGTGGAAATAAGGGACACACTGACAGGGTTTTTTTTGTGTAGTTCCCCTCTTGTAGCCAAGTTGTGATAACACATTCTGTTCTACATGCATATACTTGAGCAAAAGCTCTATAGCATTTATTTGGGTGGGTTTCCTAATGAAAACAACGGAGGGGCCCTTAATTCTGATCTCACCAGCCAGTAAAGAATGCAATGATTCCCACACTTGTAGTCAGACTGGTTAAACCAATATCAATCCATTTGCATCTTAGTATTATGGCCATAACAAAAAGATCTTTGAGATTATGAAAAGAACACAGAACATTGACATCTTAATGGGGGGCACATTTGGATATCACTGAATTGCAATATATATATATATACACAGTATAGTATATATTATGAAAGAGAATCAGTCTGACATCAAACAGCTTCTGCTGTGCTTTTACTTTGGAAAACCCATAATGTTTTTTGAAAAATGCTTAATGAATGTACCCTGTAAATATTTTACACAAATATAATACAACATCAATTTGTAAACACTGAAACATTTTTTTATTAAGCTTTACCCCTGATTCACATAACAATACAATTTCCCCATGGGCTAACTCACATACATTTTAACCAGAGAGTTAAGACAAAAAATCTGGACACTTAAGAAGTGTGGATACACTCTCTCTGTAGCCATGCTAGATACCAGATTAACAAGAATAACCTTTTTAGTGCAACATTTGCAGTTTTTATGTTGTAAACAAAATTATTAATGCATCGTGAACTGAAATACCATTTTTATTGCAGTAATTACTATAAAAACAAAACAATGTTCTAGTTCTACAACAGCCTCAGGAAGCAAGCTCAAAGATCACAAAAAAAAGAGAGAAATATTTATACAAGGCAAGATAAGAAAATGTTACCATTTACATAAATAATGCAAACTGATTTTTACTCACCTCACTTAAGAATATGATGCTCCGTTATCATAGATGACCATGTGGGACATGCTAAGAATATTATTTAGGCAGAAAAATCCAACCACTGGCGTTTTACAAACTAGAGATAGCTGTGCAACATGAATATGCCATTGCTAAATAAAAAATAGCATTCTAAGACAGTAAGCAAAGAGCAAGCCATACATCACAGTAACCAATAGCAAACATTTCACAATTATCTTTCACTGCTTTTACTGCACTGAGGATGAAATGTGATATTGGGATGGCCACCTCTCTATGCAATCCAATGGTGCTCAATGAAGAGGCTTGATGTGGACCTTAACATACAGTGCAAGGTCTGCATATGCTGTACGAGTCCCCACCCCTTTAAAAATCTTAGAAGGTGTAAAAGGTTCCAATAAAGAAAAAAGTTAGATTTATACTTACCTTACCCCACCTTTCACATGGCTGGGCATGCCATCCCCCAGATTTTAGCTGCTCTGTATTCCATAGGATCTCAGCGGGATGAATGTGATGTCACCTTCACCTAGGTGCCATGGGTGGAGAGGGCCCTAACAGTATATACATACCTTGAGTTTTAATGCAAAGACTGCTGTAATAAATTAGATAACTAGAATGACATATTAAAAGAACATATTAGTTATACCATTTCCCATCCATGTACACTGCCTGCCCCCCAAAAAGTCACACATTCTAATATTTAATTGGACCGCCTTTAGCTTTATTTATGGCATGCATTTGCCATGTCATCATTTTGATAAGCTTATACAATGTCACAACATTTATTTCTGTCCAGAGTTGAATTAAGATCTTTTAGTGATGATGGGAGAGTCGGACCACTGTGTAAAGTCTTCTCGAGCACATCCCAAAGATTCTCAATGGGGTTAAGGTCTAGACTCTGTGGTGACCAATCAATGTGTGAAAATGATGTCTCATTCTTCCTGAACAATAGAAAGCACAATGTTTAGAGCACACTCCTGTTGGTCAGACACAACTCTGGAGATTAACTACTGGTGGTGTGCGAAACTCCTCATAACAGGGGGAGGGACCCTGTGCACCAATGAAAACAAACAAACAGACTCTTCTTGGAAGAGCGCTACTACCTGGAATAACTTTTATGGGCAATACTTGTATCAAATAAGAGCATAGAAACAATCTTCTAGAATGGAAAGGATGTAAACTTACAGTTAGGATATGGGGGACTCTGCCCAAATCTTCACTTCAGGGTGTGATGGTCAAGTCCTTCTATCTGGCAGATGAGAGGATAGTGGCTGAAAAAGGGGGCTGGGCTGAATGGCTAAATCCCTCAAGTTGTCAACTGTTGAGCTGGTCTTAGAACATATCTGCAATATTGGAGCCGCTCACGTACTCGGCTGGCCAGGCCGGGCCGCGATGGCTGGGATAGGGGGAATGTGAGGGAGAGAGCGAGAAGCCGCGAACAGCGCTAGAGCGCCCGATGCCATATATACTGGCAATGCTGTAGGGCTGCTGTCTCGGGGTGTCCTATGGTCTCGCTGGCAACGAAAATCGCTGAGGGCTAAAAGGGGGGTGGAGGTGCACGGTGGGTAGACGGCTACGCGTTTCGAGGAGATTCCTCTTTATCAAGCCACAAGATCGAGTGTCTAGACTCTGTGGTGACCAATCAATGTGTGAAAATGATGTCTCATTCTTCCTGAACAACTCTTTCACAATTGGAGCCCAAAGAATCTTGGTGTTGTCATCTTGGAATATGCCGGTGCCATCAGGGAAGAAAAATAATCAATTGATGGTAAAACCTGGTCATTCAGTATATATCAGATATGCAGCTTACCTCATTTTTTAGGCACAAAACATTCTTGAATATAGACCTATAATCCAATGGAAGGCTCTTACCTTTGTGCTTAGCTAAATCCAGGTGGTGACTTTTTTTTTTGACAGGCAGTTTATTTAATCTATAACATAATGTGGATAAAGAAAACAGAGGAAATGTACACACTAATTTACTAAAGCACTTATGGTTTATCAAAAATCAATACTATATTAACAATTAATCAAATATAGCTTCCTTTTCTTATTAGGAGCTCACTCCACAAAATAAAACACAAAATACTTATAATTCAGTATCTATCTATCTATCTATCTATCTATCTATCTATCTATCTATCTATCTATCTATCTATCTATCTGTGTATTTATTGATATATAATCTCTGTGGAGTTACAAATCTTAGCATGGATCATGGCATGTGAAGTTCCACAACACAATCTGCAGCTGGCAATGGATGTTAAAACCTCCTTTAGATTTACAAAAACCTTAATATGGGGCCATCCTGATTGGATATTCATTGAAAGTGATTGTTTTGCAAGCATTTGCACTGCATAGTTGTTGCTAAATCTAAAGGAGATATCTCGATGGGCCCATTTACACCACAACATACACAGCATACACAGTTGGTGTTTGCATAATGCACCCAAGCTGGTGTGCATTTTAACCTGAGCTACACTGCCATATGGTTTTAACACCATATGTATGAATGTATTTTTCAGGATTAAATTACTATTTGGGTTAGAAGCTTCTGATGCTTTTTTTATTTTTATGTATTACTGGATATTTCCTCATGGAAGTAATAGAAATCGTGCAGCCTCTTTCTCTAAACCTCACAGACTGATTAAGCACAGTGACATTTATGCCTGGGGAGACTTAATTACTGTCAAAGAAACTAACATGTCTGAAGTAGCACAAGTACACTGCATGCCTGATCTTTGTGCTCTGTGACTTCAGACGTACAGGCTGTATGACTGATCACTATAAGGTCTCTTAGTAAATGCAGTCATGGGGACAGTTTTACCACACATAAGAGCAATGCAAAGTGGAAACCAACCTATAACCTTTTTTATTACGCAAAAAAGATACCAACTGCCATACATAAATCATCCCTATGTTGATTTTAGTTACTAAACAAACCTAAACAATTGACTTTCATATAGACAATAAACCCGCCATCACCACCCACATACCATTGGTCATGTACACCCTTTACCCTTGGTCATTCAGCAAGATAGAATTGATCTGGTGCCTTATTCATGTACACCTCATCAGCTTAATTAACTGACGTAGACCAAAACAGTCACATAAAACTTTTAAATCCTATGCCATTTTTTTGTTATGCTTCAGTAATATTTCCCTCCAATTAGAGGGACAGATATCATGCAAATGTAAGAAAAATCTGAGTGCATTGGCACTACCACCATGCAAGGCCTCTGCACACAATTTAATTAAAGTGGAAATATGGGCAAAATCAATATATGATGCTGTCTGTCACTAGCTTCATCATAGCCGTTGTTGTTATTCTAAGTCTCCCCTGTAACATACTATTATTACCTGTTGATCCTGCCAGTAGATGTTTTTTTACCAATTCTTGCAAAAGGGTGACAACGCTGTTCATTCTGCAGTGAAATCACACAGCAGCGTTATCACTTCTGTAACTCTCACTTTTGCCTGTATGTAAATTTATAGAAAAATATAAATAAAGGCATGTGAAATAAAAAAATGAAATTTGTATACAAAATACTATCATTACATGCATTAACTCCATAGTTTCCAGAATACCATATTTTTCAAAATAGTCGGCCTCTACATCTTCCAGTACGACTTAACGTGATATTAACTCTTTCCCTGCCAGGACATTTTTTTGTGTTTTTTGCACACATGTTAAAATACACATTTTAGGCCTGAAAATTACTTAGAAACCCCAAGAGTTATATATTTCCTGAAAGCACAGACCCTGCAGAATAAAATGGCAGCAATTGCAATAGTTTACATCGCATGATATTAGTGCAACTCTTGAACAAACGGAAAATTTTGTGAATGATTACACTTATGTAAATTTAATGCACAAAAACACATTATAATACTCAAAAGTTTGTAAATAATAAAAGATGAGGTTATGCCGATTAAATAAATACCCAACATGCCAAGCTTAAAAATTGCATGTGCCCATAAAACTGCGACAAATTACGGTCCATAGATAATGCTTTAAAAGTCTGTGCAGTAATCAGTTTAGAGTTAACCAGGAATATTGGCCCAGAATTTTTGCATTCACTCTGGCACACACGGTGAAATTCAGCACTGTAGATGCAAACGCACACAACAAATTTTTTTTTTTTAATTGCCCCATTTCATTTGTTTTCCAGTCTTCATACCGCAGCCCCTCACCTGCTATTTACTATTTGCTAGCAGGTTGCAAAGGAGACACCTGTGTGTGAGTGCTCCTTGCTGGGAACTGAGCTGAGCTGTGTGTGTCCACTGAAACACACAGCGCTTGACAAGCCACTCCCCTGCTCCTGCCCCCTCACAGCAATTTGACAGACAGCTGCAGCAGCCTATTGCTGTCCTGTCCTCACTGCCCTTGGGATCCCTCCACTACAACCCATAACTTTGGGGAAGCAGCGCAGACCATCTTGGGGCCAGCAGCCGTGAATATGGATGAAAGGCATGTGTTTGGAGGTGGGTGGCATGCAAAGGTACTGGAGCGTTTTTTACCTTAATGCAGATAATGCATTAAGGTAAATTCAAAAGAAATCTCTGAGCCTTTAGTGCTACTTTAATCAGAACCAGGTGGTTTTTTTGTCTTTCTTTGTAATGCGTAAAAGCAATGTTCTGTGTTATGTCCTTGAAAGACAGAGGTAGGCGGCCTGGCTTGAGTCTGCTCTCTGTAGGGAAGAGCAGGTGAAATGGAGCGAAGGCAGCTAATGTAAAGGTATTTATAGACACTGCACTGAATGCTTTTGGGAAGCACCTAGGAATATGCAAGAACACTCTCAGGAGCAAGACATAACAATGAACATAGAAGGATTAACCCATTTTAAATGTGCAGTCACAGTCAAGCAACAGATTCTTGCTGTAAGAATGGTTCTTGTCACTAAGTTGAATCCACCGCACAAAAAGTATCTGAAGAAATCACATTTTCTTTCTTGTTATCTCCATCAGTATTGTGGTCAATACATTGTTGTATTGTGTGGCAATCCCACAGTAGAACTGGGGGTTGTGGTCACCCAGGACTCTCAGCCAGAGGTGCTTAGCGGTTCCAGGAAGCAAGTTCTTGTACTGGGAAAGAGCTGACTTTGCAGTTCTTCCCAGGTTTTGTGGATTTGGCATGGAACTGGGAGATTTAAAAGAGAATTGGGAGGGATGAGATCTCCATTCCTGGGTCCGTGGTTTAGTAGTGGCCAGCACCAAATGATTGCACACCTGTGCACAGCCCTTATGGAAAGGGTGCTGGCTGATGTTCAGGGTTCCAGCTGGGAAGAGGAACAGAGGTGTTCATGAGTCAGGAGGACTCCTCCCAGACGTCGCAGAGGAGCCAGGTGGCTGTGTGTGCCGGAGGCACCTAGGAGATAGCCGAAGAGGCTTAGAGAGCCAATAACACATGAGGGATGTGTGTAATAGTCGCACAAGAGGTGTGAAAGCTATGGAGTATGTGCGACAACCTGGAGTGGGTGAGATTACGAGATCTGTTCTGTTCGCTGGAATACAAGCGGACCTTGGGTTATTGTTGAAGCTTTGTTTTCTGTTATGGAAGAAATAAATGACTGTCCTTTTTATGTTAAAACAATATCAAGACTGGTCTTTGAGCCCTCACCATTTGTGCTCAATTCCCCAAATATCACAACATGTAGAATTTACAATTACAATTTAAATTAGAAAACAAATCTAGATAAAAGCTTACAGTTTGCTTATTTCTATACTAAATAATAAATATTTAAAATGCTAACCATAGTATTAAAAAGCAATTGCAAGCAACAAGTGAGACCAGTCAATAAACGGTAGAGATGTGCGATTCGTTTTGTTCCGAAATTTTGGAAATTCGGACATTGTGATCTATTCGAATTCCGAATTACAGATATAACGAATGCAAACGAATCTGAATTTCCAAGTCCGAAATTCGTTAGCGGTAGTTTGAACAGAATTTCATTTGTTGGACGAAATTTTGTTGCAGCAAAATTACATTTAAAAAAATTCTAGTCTGCAGAAGAGGAAAAAAAAAGCGTGAGGTTCCCCCCCAATTCATACCAGACCCTTTAGGTCTGGTAGGAATTTTAAGGGGGAACACCAGCCCCCAAAAAAGGAGAAAAAAAATGTGGGGTCCCCCCTAACAATCCTACCAGATCTCGCTGGAATACAAGCGGACCTTGGGTTATTGTTGAAGCTTTGTTTTCTGTTATGGAAGAAATAAATGACTGTCCTTTTTATGTTAAAACAATATCAAGACTGGTCTTTGAGCCCTCACCATTTGTGCTCAATTCCCCAAATATCACAACATGTAGAATTTACAATTACAATTTAAATTAGAAAACAAATCTAGATAAAAGCTTACAGTTTGCTTATTTCTATACTAAATAATAAATATTTAAAATGCTAACCATAGTATTAAAAAGCAATTGCAAGCAACAAGTGAGACCAGTCAATAAACGGTAGAGATGTGCGATTCGTTTTGTTCCGAAATTTTGGAAATTCGGACATTGTGATCTATTCGAATTCCGAATTACAGATATAACGAATGCAAACGAATCTGAATTTCCAAGTCCGAAATTCGTTAGCGGTAGTTTGAACAGAATTTCATTTGTTGGACGAAATTTTGTTGCAGCAAAATTACATTTAAAAAAATTCTAGTCTGCAGAAGAGGAAAAAAAAAGCGTGAGGTTCCCCCCCAATTCATACCAGACCCTTTAGGTCTGGTAGGAATTTTAAGGGGGAACACCAGCCCCCAAAAAAGGAGAAAAAAAATGTGGGGTCCCCCCTAACAATCCTACCAGATCCTTCATCCAAGCAACGGCAGGGCAGGAAAGGGGGGGACGATTGAGCGCCCTTACCAGGCCACGTGCCCTCGGCATTGGGAGGGTGTCCCCATGCCGATGGGGACAAGGGCCTCTTCCCCACAACCCTGACCCGGTGGTTGTGGGGGTCTGCAGGCAAGGGGGCTTATTTGCATCGGGGTATCCATTTAATTAAGGGGGCACCCAGATGCTGCCCCCCTTGTGAATGAGTAAGGGTTACTTGTACCCCTACCCATTCACTTAAGAGTTAAATCAAATAGTTAGTAAAAAGTCCAGACTTTTGATAAAATCCTTTAATTGAAAAAAAAACAAAGAGACAATTTTTGACGATTCCTTTAATTAATAAAATAAATAAAAATAGCTCCATCGATATATTCCAGCATCAATCACGATGCACAATGCCCGTCGACCCGCCAAAATAAAAAAAGTCCCTGTAATCTTCTCTAATCTATTACAGTTGCACCACTCACACCCTCCACACCTGCACCTCCTAAAGCTTGTATTTTGTAACTTACTCCCCCTTTACTTGTTGCACCACCAGAATCGGGGATTAGAGTAATTTTTCCAAGGCAAATTTAGAATTTGACTGGTGTCTGTTACGCTGGGCTTTCTGTGAGTGACAACAAAGGGTCTGCAGTGGGTGTATTGAGGAATACCTCTCCTGTATTATAAATAGGTGGGCAAAAAGGGTTCGTAGATCACCAGAAAATGAGCGAAGGGATGCAGTACAGTTATGCCTGAGTGACAGGTGTACTTTAATTTTTAATTTTAAAGAGGAACTCCAAGAATCTACAATGTTAACCCTTGGGGTGGGGCTACCCCTGTACTGCAAGGACTACTGTAACTGCTTGTTTTTTTCTACTGGTTCAAATAAACAATATATACTCACCTGATCCTCAATCCCACTGGGCTGCTAGACCGGTCTCTAGGTCTCTTTTCCCTACTTACTTCATTACATCTAATACAGTCAATTAATTTGCATTAGCCATGAGGATGCCAAGGAACATACCACAGCAGGAGCAGAGGGGTGGGGAGATGTAAGCACTGAATGCTGCAAGATCAAGGGTTGAGTGAGTGTATCTTCTTTGTTCCATCCCCTAGAGAAAAATTAACCATTAACTCTTGCAGTGTGGAGGTAGCCTCACTGCAAGGGTTAACTTTTTGCATACCTGGAGTTCTTCTTTGAATGTATTGAACCTTTAACTGAGTATATTTTAGATTGTAAGCCCTCACGGACAGGGCCCTCCTTACCATCTAGTCTTGAATTGTATTGTGATTGTCTTATATTGTAAAGCGCTGCGCAAACTGGCACTATAAAAATCCTGTATAATAATAATCTGATAACCCAAAAATTTCAGTTTAAAATTCTGTTGTATCCTTCTCATGATGTTTCCTAGATACAAGGATTTGGAAAATGCAAATGAAACAACAAAGTAAAAAAACTTAGACAATAATGTTTACTCCATAATGTTAACATTTTTTATCACAGATGTTAACAGCTGAACCAGAGTGAGTGCAAGATAAAAGTAGTCAACTTTGGGAAGGAGGAGCAACAGATTCTCTTTGTAGACCTTGTGTTTGCATGGGTTTCCTCCAGGTACTCCGGTTTCCTCCCACACTTTAAAGACATGCTGGTAGGTTAATTGGCTCCTCTCTAAGTTGGCCCTCTATGTATGCATATGAGATAGGGACCTTATATTGTAAGCTCCTTAAGGGGAATGGACTGATGCGAATGTGCACAATGTAAAGCGCTGTGTAAATTGTCGGCGCTATATAAATACCTGTAATAAATAAATAAAAATGGACATGTGTTTTTTAACCTGACTAACTATGCATCTATGTAACTATATCACTAGCAATCAGTAGGACAGTGACATTTTGGGGTTGATTTACTGAAGGCAAATAGGCTTATCACTTTGCAAGGGAATTTTCCTTTAGCTTAGTGAATGAGGTAACGCTTTGCTGACTTTCATTACATGATCATGTCCAAGCAAAAGTACTGATTTTTTTTTTTCTTTCCTTGTGATTGGATATTCTTTACATAGTGAATTTGCACCACATTCGCTTAGCTTAGGGAAAATTCCCCTGCAAAGAACAGACTATTTGCCTTTAGTAAATCAACCCCTTTGGGTTGAGGCCTACCGTAAATAAAAAGCGCTAGACACACAACTTTGAGTTGTTTTCTTATTTATTATCTGATGCATACATTTAAAACACATTACTTGTTGTATTGTTGTTTTTAAAGCTTTATTTATATTATTTTCTGTAGAAGAAAATAATAAAAGGTCTAAATAGGACTGAATAGCTTTCGTTACAATTGTTTGTTTTTAGAAAGAATACTGAAGCCAAAGTTCAAGCCCCATAAAGAATCAAGTCACAATACAGAGCAGGCTTTCAAATTGTATTTTTGCAAAATTGTATTGCATTTGTTCCTGGTTTTATATAAAAAAAACATACAAACGTTAAAGTCCCCTTTTCACGTCTATTTCTTTACAAATCTTCACATTAAGGAAAACTGTTGTTCTGTATTTTTAGCATTCTTGCCTTGAGAAAACAAATTATTTCCACAATGACACAAGACCTTCTTTTTCAGAGGACACAGCAATATAACAGCTTTCAAAGTCTATGTGGTATAATAATAGCACTAAAAGCAATACTTCACAAAATATTTAAACTGTAAAGCCATCCACAACTGTTTTCTGCTTATGTTGTTTTTTGCAGTAAGAGCTCTGGCACTTTGTTCACTTATATAACTCCTGAGGAAGCCATGTAATTGGCAAGACTACAGAGGTGCCCAGATGGAAGAAATTAAGTAACCGTGTTTAATCAATTTAGACTTTTATTCAATGAAACATACACATAACTAACACCATCTCAATGCATTTCATGGCTATAAGCTGGCCACTTCTTCAGGAGGGTGTGACGAGACACTTTTAAATGAGTGGTAGAGTCTTCTGGCATGTATAACCATGTGCAGGAGCTACTGTTCCAGTGCACCTCTGCTGTCCTGCACCTACATTTTTGGGGGCATTCTTGTCTCATCTCTTCAGGACATATCGGATCCCTCTAGCTGCCAAGCTCTGGATCATTCGGACTCCACCTTGACTAGCATTGAGAGTGACCATCCTGTGCGGGGACAGAAATATGCCACACACAGCTTTTTTGCACCTTATGCTGCCCGATATCCCAAGGGGAGCTCTCACAACCTTATTTATGTGAATATTGAACTCTTTCTTCTTTATTCATCTAAAACATAGTTATCCATAGCTTTGCAATATAAATACTACATTTAGTCGGATCTCTCCTGGGTCTTTTTGTCCTCAATTTTATTGTTCCTACTAGTGGTTGGAGTTGTCTCTCTTTCAAGCCTGTAATTGGCAAAACATGGTGTGGGGTACAGGTGTTTTTAAGAATAGTTAGAGGGATCTGATGAGAATATACCCTGAAAGAATAGTAACATGGAAATAAAAACAAAAAATGCCTCAAAGAAAGAAAATGTTTGAGAAATAGCAAATAATCCAGGACTGGTCGTCATCTGGAGATAAGGCAGATTTTGAAAAATAAAGATGCTTTTAGATTAGAATTAAATGAAAAGGGAAAAAATTATACAAAACTCCAAAGGGGCTGACATGCAATTGTAGTGTACATCAACGTTAGTGTATGGTTTGAATTTATAAATACCCCTAATTTGGAGGTAATTATTTTCAAATAAATCTTCTGTAATTGTTGTATTGTAGTCTTGGCATACCTCATTCCCCTTTACTCATTGGTGTCATCATCTCCTCTCTTACTGCTGAGTTACATGTAGTATACAGTATTGACAAGTGACATATGCAGACACAAAACTAGTTAATTTATGTTATGGATACAACTTGAGGTGTGAATCTGAGACACTGAGATTTTTTTTATAAATTGAACAACACTTTAGGAAATATTACTAAAATGTAGCCATAGAATACAATTCTTTAGATGGTTTTCAATATTTTGTAGCACTCAGGGTCCCCATTTCAAATCTCAGTCAGGACACTAACTGCAAGCTGTTTGCATGTTCTTCATGTGCTTGTGTGGGTTTCCTCCGGGTACTCCAGTTTCCTCCCACACTCCAAAAACATGCTGAAAGGTTAATTGGCTCCTCTATAAATTGTCCCTGTATTTATGCATGTGAGATAGGGACTTTAGATTATAAGCTCCTTGATGTGAATGTGCTCTACGTAAAGTGCTGTGTAAAAAATTGTTGGTGCTATATAAATACTTGTAATAATAATAATGACAAGGTTAACAATAATGATTGCCAGAGTAGTGTTGTTTTGCTTCCACATGGCTGCACAACACTAAGGGGTTGATATATAAATGTCCTTTCCAATGTATAGCTGGGTAAAGTTGTTGGCATGGCATTGCTACCATTAGATGGAGGCAAGGAGCATTGGAAAAGTCCTTTTTAATTATTTAAACCATTGGATTGACCCAAAGTGAATTCAAATTTATGTGAAATTATGTTCTTATCTATTTAGCAGTAGCTAAGATTAAATTACGTTGTACTATTCTAATATATGGTTGTCTATAAGGTGGTCTTAAAAAATAATAAATTAAAGGTCTTCACTAATTTGGTCCAATTTTGCAGTTTCTACATTCAAATCATACAGAACACACATAAGGGTAGTGCTGGCTTTAGTTATAAACACTGCTTGGATACTGTTATAAGAATAATGTGTTTATTTCATTTATGACACTCTGACAGAAATAAATTAACAAGACAAGCATAAATTGTTGATTAAGACATGGCAATCTATTAAAATGTGTATTGGTTATGCTAAATTGGTTCAATCACACGCTACTTAACCTTCAATATATTGGTTATTCTAGTTGTTCTAACACTGTGTTGGAAAAACAAATGATTGGCAACTCCATGCAAATCTATTAATATGATAAGATGGTTCATGGTAAAGGTCTTAAAGGTCATTACAAATCTAGATTTGATTAATTTTGTCAAAGGTTGGGCTTTCCACAATTGCAGATTATGCCCCATGCTGTATTGAATCCCATTCCAACCAAACAAGAGGGTGAGAAAAGCCTTTACATGGCATATCCACAAGTCCATGGCTTCACTTCTTTATATATCTCCTAAGGCCAACGGACGGTCAACATCTTTTGCTGATTATGTTGAGTTTCTATTTTTCACATTCTCTTTGCTGTTGATGTTGGATGTCTACCCTTCACATTCTTCATTCTTTTTTGAAGAGAAGGGCAAAGAGCAAAGAGAAGGGAAACAACTATGGATTACAGTAAGGCACACATTACAGTATTGGTTTATGTTAAAAAATCTGAGGGTTTAATGTCACTTTAACTTTAAAATTCATGCTGTCTGTGCACCACACTGGGTCCACTCTTCTTCCTGAACCCTGTAGGAGATTAGAAAACAGGAAAGACAGGCTCTCTCCACATTCCAAAGCCCAGTGGCTGGTGATTGAAAGGATCCTGGCTCAGTTGAAACACATAGGACAATCTAGGTGGGTGAATCCCTGAGATTTCTTGTGGTACCATTCAACATACAACCATTTTAGGAATATTAGAACCCAGTAGGCATTTGCTGGGTTACTTTTTTATTACCTGTATCATCATGTTGCACTAAAAACTAGACATGTGCACTGGCAAACATTTTTGTTTCATTTCGTTTTGATTCGGATTTTGTGTTATTTTGTTTTTCAGAATTCGGTGTGGAAGTGAATTCGGATTTGGAATTAGTTTCTTATTCGTTTCGTTCATTCATTCGTTCGTTGCAACAAAATGACATTTGAGGGGGAAAAATGTTTTTTAATGACCTCTAATGACACTTTGCTTCCATGAACGAACAAACGAAATGAATAAGAAACGAAAACGAAATGAACATTCGAACGAACTACCGCTAATGAATTTCGGAAACGGAAATTCTGATTCGTTTGCATTCGTTATATCTGTAATTTGGAATTCGGATACATCCGAATGGCCGAATTTCCTAAAATTTGTCCGAATTTCGATTCTGAATGAAACAAATTGCACATGTCTACTAAAAACAACAGTTCTAGCTATAAAGATATACCAGAGCAAAAAGAAAACAAATTGCATATACTTGGCTACTCTCTCCAGACAAAAATAAAAGCAGTAAAGTCGTCGTTAAAAAGCATAACATGTATTTGTAAACTGAAAGAGTGTAAAAAACAAAGTCAATCTTTTTATCAGCCTGCTTCAATTCCTAGCACAGCAGAACCAGGGGCCAATAGGGCTATACTGACAAAGAACATGCTCAGAAGAGTGGTGAGCAAAATTGATGACACACCAATTTGCCGATGCTCATTTATTGTTTAATCAGCAGGCTGGAATCATGTTCCAAGCTGTGCTGTCACTGCAGTTAGGGTCAATGGCCTGGCTGCACTGTCTGGTATGGAGGCCTGCATGACAAGTATGACTGAACAAAATGACATATTTTATCAAGCACAACAGTTCCCATATATTTATTTTAATTGTGTATTTAGCTGTTAGCATCAAGTGGGCTACCACCCACATTGCAAGAGTTAACTGCTCATTTTGGTCTGGGGGCACAAATAAAGAAAATATACTTACCTGATCCTTGATCCCTCATGGCTGCCAGACTGGTCCCCGCAACCTCTTCTTCTCCAGGCTCTGGGATTCTAAGCCCCACTGATGTCACCTGCATCAGTGGGTCTTAGTGTATTCACTTGCATTGTATGTTTGGACACAGAGGGACATACCACAGCCGGAGCGGAGAAGAAGAGAGGTGAGTGCTGACTGCTGCGGGATCGAGGATCGGCTGAGGATATCTTCTATATTCCGCTCCCAAGCCCAAAATAAGCACTTAAACCTTGCAGTGTAGGGTAGAGATCTGCTTTAAATGTTTCAGCTTTAAATTTGTTTGGTCAGTTTGCAAATCCCCTGTTTAATGTGGAAATGCAGAAAGGAGCTCCAGACTAAAAAAACGGATGAAATATTCTAAAATGGATTGAATTATAGTGAAACAGTAAATGTAAAAACTGTCAAAACATTTTGGGGGCCAAGACTCTTTCATCCACTTTTTGGTCTGGTACTCCTTTCTGCATTTTTATGGTTTGAGCTAATGTTGGGCACCTATTGAGCAAATCTTTGCTATAGGAGAGTTGCCTTGTCAGAACTATTGAGCTTGTTGGAAGTTTTTCCTCCATGTGATTACAAACACCTCTTTAAATATGTTTTTCTACAGTTCAATTTCACACTTGCTACGTGCATGAACATGCATAACATTTTTGTGCGTTTGTTACGCATCTGGATGAAGTAGACAATTCACTTCAATGGGGGTCTTAGAAAACAGATATATATTTACAAACTTTTATTATTAAAATATTTTTAAATAAGCAAATATCTTCATTAGCATTCAGTTAGTCACGCTGGAACCACGACTATAAATCCTGGAACAATGCCAGCCTTCTTGTTTTCCACAGAGAGGTCAATTTCAAAATTCTCTTATTCGGTGTGATACAATACTGAAACCTGAGCACAGTTACTCTAGAGTGAGAAAGCCTTGGAAACATGAGGAGCTCCAGAAGCATTTGTTGTCAGTTACTGGTAACACTTTTATCCATAGGACTATTGTGATCGTTATTTCGCTACACCATAAACCACAACAAATGCTCTACTGTTAACAGTCTGTCAGTGCTCAGTCACGAAAGAGGAGTTCAGAACTTCCCTGCATTCCCTTCTCATCATTCTCAGTCTTATTATGTTTTTTGTACTTCTGATGAATAAGCAATGTTGTGCACTGTTCAATGGACTGAGACCGTTCTTTGCATGCAGAATTAATATGTATGTACTAATTAATCTGCAAAATATCTAATTATGATTGCAGTGTTATATATTGTAACAGGAACTGTTCCTAACCACAGTCTTCTAGGGCAAATACAGCACCAGACAGTCCACTTGACTTTTCAAAAAGCATTATTTTCCACGACACACATTAAATAAGTATGTCTGCAGTTCATGAAATACGGTCCATTCTTTGTATCAAAACACAACGCTTCATAACATTAGTTAGTACTTTTCTGTACTCCAGTGCGGTTTCTAAAACAATGTCCTTTTCAGCAACACACAGATCTATGCAGACTGCAATCCTCCAGCTCACCTAGCTGGGTAACAGTCTGTTACACATAAAGCCAGGCTTCCTTTTAAACACTACAGCCGTAATCATGGGCAACACCTGTGAGTACCAAGCTGCAATGACAAAACCTGGACTGCCCAGCTTACTTAGCTGATGGGATAATGGCCCACCCTTTTCTCCATTATCCCAACCTCATGGACCCAGAACATAATTTATAAATTGCACAACTAAATCATCCACACTTTCCCTGGGGTTTTAAGCTAAAAAAGAGGGATGCAATCTAAAAGGCTTGGTCTTACATACCTCCCATTTATGACCATTCAATGGGTTTCCCAAAACTAACAGGTAGCTTAATGTTCTGTCAGCACTTCGCCTTTCCACCTAGCAGCAAGCTCCAATAGCAGAGAGCACAGGATAGAGAGATCCCTGAGCATCAGCTCATATTGAAATGGGCCTCTGCGCCGCTGAGACTAATAATGAGGTCTGACTACCACCCAAAGCTCGACAAAACCTCTAGGTCCTAGAACCGGAACAGGGCTTCTGGGAAAACAACAACGTTTTTTTAATTCCTATTTTTTTAATATTCATTTATAGACATTTTGTTTCAGATGTTTTGTTATTTCATTTTTCGGGATTCAGGTCTGAAAGTCAATTCATTTCAGCATTTGGATTCGGATGAATCAGAATTTTCAATAATTTCGGATGAGTTAAATGCTAATTACGAACATAAACTTGTTGTAGAAAAGTAACATTGACAGGCATATTCACAAGAGGGTGAAGAGTTTTGGAGAAGGCAGGCGAAGTGAACAATCTAGGACAACATAGCTGAACTGGAAAGTGAGCTGAATTGGAGAATTGTTCTAAATCCGCTATTTTGGTCTAGGTTGTTCACTTCTCCTGCCTTCTCCAAACTCGTCACCCTTTTCTGAATAACCCTGTAAATGTTTACTTTGTTTCTTTTTAACACTCCACAGAAACAAGAAAAAAAAACAGCATGCGGTTCCTCCAATCATTCCTACCAGACCTTTTAGGACAGAAAAAACAGAGTGCGGTGTACTGGCAATTCGTACCAGACCCTTTAGGACTGGTAGGTATTGTAAGGGGAAACCCCAAAGCCAAAAGTATGAAAGAAAATGTGGCGTCCCCCTAACATCCCATACCAGACCCTTAACCTGGGCAGAAGCCTGGCAGAGCAGGAAAGGGGGGGAATGAGCGAGAGGCCTCCGTCCACTATACCAGGCCACATGACCTCGGCATTGGAAGTGTGCTTTTCTTATAATTTTTTATATATTTGTATTATTAGTCTTACCTCCCTTGTTATCATTTACTTTGTGCTTTGGAAGATAATGGTGCTTTATGAGTCAAAGATCTCCTCACTCACTTGCTAAAATATGTACAGAAATTGATATTTGTTGCCCTTATATCTGTATTGCATTTCTCCTATTCAAAGCATGACCCAGGACAAGTAGTTGTAAATTCAGTCTGACTCGACTTGCTGCATGTACCGCATGTTCTGAGTTAGTGGGGGTGATTTACTAACCTAAACACACACACCAGGTGTGTGTGATTTTCACACAGCAAAACGTATTTATCAACCAAAAAGTCTCTAAAAGCATATTTCCACTAATGCCATATATGGAAAAATCATGCACATGATGCATATATAATGCTGCTTCACAGTTTAGACAAAAATGGTTAGCTCATGCATTTACATTCCTTGCATTCATCAACGCAAGCAACACAACATAGAGCTAATTTACCCAACATCACCTTGGAATTCCTTCAGAGCTTTGCACAACACACCTGCTGGGTGTGTACACATTACAAAGGTGTTTAGATTCCACCCATAGATCATGCTGGGAGGGAACACACTGCAGAGGTGTATACACGTTCGTGGTGTGTTTATAAGGTTAGTAAATCAACCCCAGTGACTCTTAAAGTACTGAAGAAAATACAACTAGTATTTTCAGTAGTGGCCAGAAATGGCAGCCTCATACTTTTCTCATGATAGGTGTAAAATTGTTCACTGGTTATGTTTACTGGTCTTACTATCTATCCCAATAATATATTTTTTCCAATTATGTGAAAAGCACAGCACTGATATTAATCTCAAAATAATGTGAAATCTTCTATCCAATGACATCTATAATCAATAACCAAATGAATTAATCACAACACATATAAACAAAAATAATAACCATAATTTCATTTTAAAGTGCAAGGATGAGTGTTTAAAAGTTATACTCAATAATTAATAATAATAAGTGTCCCAAATGTGATCCACAAATGTGAAAAATAGTACCATAAAAGTGTCTCTGAAATAATAAGTATTAAGTATCAATGTGATCAAAAACAATGATCCATTCATGTAATAGTGTCCCGAAATCAATCAAATCAATCCATGTGTTGAATATTAATAGTGCCACTCTCCCATTGAATAAAACACTGCTTCTTTCTGCTGCACCCACCATATCAACTTAACGGTCTAACACTAGATGGTCAGATAAAGCATGATGAAAAGATTGCAACAGATCCCAGATACACTTCTACGTCCATCTCTCCGTTCTCCTCCAGATCCCACTTCACAATCCAATAACCTGGGTTCCAGGTCAAATAGCCACCGCTCATAACATCGCATAGTTCCATGTAACAGACAATCGCTCATAGTACAGTAACTGTTTTTAAAATAATTTTTTTAAATGACAAAGTAATTTACTCATATGTAGAGATAAAACTTGCCAGCAAACAAAGTAGCGTGATCGTACACAGCACCCTCTCCTCCTCAGCTCACAGACTCCCAGGTGTGGTAGCATCAGCAAGGTCCGCACTGACACGTTTCATCATCAAAGGACTTTGGCAAAGGACGGCAGACACTTATTATTATTAATTATTGATAATTACTTTTAAACACTCCTTACACTTCACACTTTAGAATGAAATGATGGTTATTATTTTTTATATTGCTTTGCAATGTATTACTTAATTTGGTTATTGATTACAGATATCATTGTATAGAGGATTTCACATTATTTTGAGATTAATTTGAGCGCTGTGCACTTATTTTCACATTTTGTAAGTGTTTTTTTACACTACTACAGCACAACAGCTTTCTTTAAGATAAGGATTTAAATCCATAGTGCGGAATACTAACATAAATATACTTATTTCCATTTATTATTATTAATAATAATAATAATATTATACAGGTATTGTTTGAGAATGTGATGGTTCAGTGGTTAGGTTGAGGTGGGATTAAGCCTAGAGACTGGAGTTTCAGAAGTTATACCACCATACCATCATAATCTTTAACAATTACCAAAAGGATCCAATAAATACTTACATAAGTTGATTGCAGCTGTATTATTACACTTGTAACCACATAGCTGAATAGTGTACACAATGCTGTAAATAAAATTAAAAATGTTTATTTATAAGGATAAAATGTTATGTGGTCCACTCGCTACTCCAATCCATCCAGTACACAAATCCATAAATTATTACAAACACATATTTGAATAAAAACATTATATATATATATATATACATGTATACACTGTATATATGTATTTGTTAATTAAATACATACATACATTAAAGTCCAACTGAACTCAAAAAGTAGAGATTTGCTATGTTATAGGGAGCATCTAGAAGTGTTAATTATGCCTAAGCAGTTGCCTGAAAGAAATCCACCCTTTGTCTGGAGTTCTTCCTGAAAAATAGCAGTGTAATTCCTGGTTTGTAAGATTGTCTACGCATTCCTATGCCTACAGCCTCATAGCTGAATATATGCAGTGTCAGATCTAAGGCACTGCTCCCTTTCAGCTGCTAATCTCAGATTTGGTGATATCATCATTGTGTCGCTAACTGTTCTCCTTGCTGGGGACACTGACAAGCAAGAAAAGCCCTGCTTCTATCAAGATGTCCAGTTAGCAAATGGGAAAGATTGGCTACAGGGAGACCACAGACAATTCTGGTGACTAATCTTTTGCCCTTTGGTATTCTTTTTTGGGCCCAGTTTCCAGATGTCAGGTCCTCTTTAATTGCTATTTTGAATTTTTGATCTTTTGAACTTCAATTTTAAGGGCAGTTCTAGGCTATAAGAGAATCCAACACTAAGCCATTAGTGCTATTCTGCAAGCACGGTGCTAAAGTCAGAAAATGTATAAAATTTAATTGACTTTATATTGAGTTTTCTGAAACCACTGCATCCAAAACCCAAAGAGCCTCTTTTCAGTAGGGCGGACGTCAAGCCAATGGTTTCCCCTCACCAATCCCCCTTTCGATCGATGAGGCACCCTGTGCCCCAGCAGGGAGGGGACGCCCACCCAGGCCTGTCATCCGGGGGGCACACCCAAAACCCCCCCAAAAAACCTCTATTAAAAGCCTGCAATTAATGATTTCTCTATATATGCTTTCTGTTTAACCAACCACATTTACATTTTCAAGGCAGGTCTGAAACTGATTGGTGGGATTGGTGGCTGTAAGAAATATTGTGCCGAATTTTTTTTATAGGATGCTTTCATTATTGACACAACAAAGAATCTGGAGAGGGTGTGCTTGGGAATAGTTCTTGTGCCATCACATGTATGAGTTCTTGAATCATCAGATTACCAACAAAAGAAAGTGGGCTAGACTTGTACAATAAAGAAATGACTGAATGAGAATGGTGCTCTTTGACAACTGTAAACAACAAAATATACAAAACATCATCATTGCGTCACCACTAAATATGATTTATAATGTTTTTATTTTTGTTCTTGGTCTTATTTATCAATATTGCGTGGATGGATTCTATAAAATCTATAAGTCTTTATTATCACTGTCCAAAGAGAAAGTTTGCAAATGTTGAGGGTGTTCTGTATACCCTAAATTTTAATCCCAGCTGGCTGTACATGTTAAAAATAAAGAGAATAATAATAATTGTAATTATTCATTTAATTTAAACTGAGGATCTTATAGATTATACAAATAAATACAAAATCCTCATTCTTTTTTTGCGTGCACCTATACTCGTTCTTGCACACAGTGGCAAACACATGCTGTAACAAAAGATGAAATACAAATACAAAATTGCATTCTGGGAATGAGAATTATTATTGAATTGTTATCAGGTTCATTGAATCTTGGAGGGAATCTGTTATGTTCTTAACAATCCTGGGAAAGCCGTAGGAAAGCCATCTAGTTTTACATTGACCCTATGTAGGAAAATAACCAAGGATAAAAAAGAGCTATTGATTTTCAGAATTTACTGTAAAAGGGATGGATAATACCACATAGATAAAGACACTTAGCAAGCCACCAATATGTCTCAGTAAAGTGCCTCATTAGTACATTTCTTCTGACTCTCGGACATTCTTAGGCAGCAGCAGCTGTTCTTGTCTTATGTATCACTGATTAATATCGTATCTGATATTCACAATGCTAGCATAGGTACAAATATACTTTTTCCTATATATTTTCTTAAAGGTGCGTCTGTCCAAAAAAAGACAGATGTGGTTATAGAAGGTTCAGCTTAACCTGATGCATTGTTTAATTTATATTATAATTTATGAAAACTACATTTTTTATGTTATATATATGGAATAAGTAACATGGCATGAAGCTGTTTTGCTGCATTAGGGTCAGAACAGCTTGGCAGCTTGTGATCTTAGGGAATTAAAGCTACTTTTTGAAAGGTTGGCAGTATGATGTTAAGTCATCTGCCATCTAAAACTCAAAAGAAGGGAGGTCTTGCGACACAATAAATATATTTTCAAAAGACAAAGTCAAAGTCTTTACTTCAATCCTAAAGAAATGCTGCGGCATGATGTGAAGAAGGCTTCTTCACCGTGGTAGCACGGTGCACGGAGAACAGGTAGACAGGACGGACTTGTTATGACAGAGGGGCTTATGTGCTCTTACTGAGGGGATCATCACACACGCCTCGTTATTCTATACATTTTGTAAGTTGGAAATGTAATTTTTTTAAAGAATTAAAATGTGATGACACATAGGGGGTGATTTACTAACCTAAACACACACACACACACCAGGTGTGTGTGATTTTCACACAGCAAAACGTATTTATCAACCAAAAAGTCTCTAAAAGCATATTTCCACTAATGCCATATATGGAAAAATCATGCACATGATACATATATAATGCTGCTTCACAGTTTAGACAAAAATGGTTAGCTCATGCATTTACATTCCTTGCATTCATCAACGCAAGCAACACAACATAGAGCTAATTTACCCAACATCACATTGGAATTCCTTCAGGGCTTTGCACAACACACCTGCTGGGTGTGTACACATTACAAAGGTGTTTAGATTCCACCCATAGATCATGCTGGGAGGGAACACACTGCAGAGGTGTATACACATTCGTGGTGTGTTTATAAGGTTAGTAAATCAACCCCATAGAGCGGGCGCTCTTGTGTTTTGTTTGTTTTATTGCAATAGATACCTAGAGTCTGGGAGCTGCCCCCTGGTGGAGAAGGAACACGGAGCAAAGGAAGTTGAATGCTGTAAAGCGCCTAAAGTAGTTGGCTATATAATATGTCTTTACTATTTGAACATGTTGGAGGTGTCTAATCAGCTATTAATTAGTTTTTGGACATCCTTACCATCTTGTCTTGAATTGTATTGTGATTATAATGTCTTCCTTATATTGTAAAGCGCTGCACAAACTGTTGGCGCTATATAAATCCTGTATAATAATAATAATATTATATTAATGTCATATTGTTAGGCTGAGTATGCAGACAGATGCATTAACAACATAATTTAAGTTACTTTTTACATTCTTACAATACTATTAGTTATCCAGATGAGGCCTCAGCTTAGTGATGCTTCAGGCTTTTTGCACTATTGAAATACTTTTAAATTATTCTATTAAAAATTGAATTTTTATGCTGTCATTAGTAATGCTTCTGTGTCCCCAGATTTCCTTTTGATTATATATTTTTATACCACAAAAATACATTTTGAAATATATTGTTATTAGGGTTGCACAGATACCAAGTACAGTACTCGGTGCAAGTACGAGTACATGTACCGATACTTTTGAGCTGCAAGACTACACTAGAGAAAAATTCAAAAGTTAGGAGGCCGCTGTCATTTGTAAGGAGCACACTGAGCTCCTGGGATTTGTACATCTCTGTTTTAATGTACGATTTTGTTTTTATAAATATAAATAAAGGAATGCACAGATACCAGTTTTGCGAGTATGAGTACTGGTACTCGCCGAGTACTTACAAGTACGAGTACTGATACATTTCTGTTTATTGTCATGTGACAGTTTTTCTAAAACAATACAGACTAATGGTTTCAGGACAGTGGTGGAGCGCCAGAGCCAGGTCCCAGCTGCAACCGCTGCAACCCTGGTAGTTCTCATGAAAATGCCAAGTATCTGCACTGGTACTCGAAAAGTATCTGTGCATCCCTAATTGTTAGATATGGTTTTTCGTGAAGTATAATGGATGTCTCAACAACAGTTGTATGTTTACTAAATTATAAAATAAAATAAAGATTAAATATAAAAAAAAACAAAAACAAATACATTTTGAAAAGATTTTGTGTGCAAGAATGAAGCAAAATATCTCCTGACTAATGTGCAGCTCGGATCAACAGATATAGAAAGTCTTTGGTTGAAGTTATTGCAAATAAAGGAAGTTCTGCTAGCTACTAAATAAAAAGAGTCTGTGTATTCTTTCATCAATGACCTTGATTATTTTGTATCATTTACTCAACAAAGACATGACATTGTGAAATGCTGTTTTTTGCATGAGTATGGGAACCCCCTTTCCTTTGTTTTGTGAACTAAGATGCACTTCCTTTTATCATTTATTATGAAGACTAGAAACAAATGTTGTTTACAAAAAGTTAAGAAAAAGACCAATTGTTCACAACAAGCTGTAAATAGAAATATGGTTTACAACACATTAACACGCATTGAGAAGATTTGCTTTGAATTTGACCAAAAACAAGTAATATATAATACATTCAAATAATGTATCAAAAATACTTTAGCACGACTTTGGATTATCATTTGTCATGTTTTATAAAAGTAGCAAGTGCATAAAACATGCTTTGTACTGACCATGTAAATGTGAAACACGCCCAACCTAAACAACCTTGAGTTTTTTATGGTCTATTACTATATTTTTCCCATTGATAAGCCACATCTGGCAGCAGCTCCACCCTCCTTTTTCACAGCATAAACATTTAGACCAGATGAAGCTTAACATACATATTTGTGGAGCAGCAGGCACAGAAACAAGCCAGAGAGGGGTCAGATTGTGCCTGCATATACAACTGCCCTTTAACGTCACTGACCAACCACATGTGTTGGCAAAATCTAAAAAAACATATTCAGCAGAGCTTTCCAATACATGCACATTTCACAATGTTATGTATCTTTAAAAACCCTGCAAGTACTAAAAAAACAACCAATGCCAGAAATGCAGTCAGTTCCTAAGTTCCTGTAATAGGCTTATGCTATTGCCTTGGCTGCAGAGGGGGAGAAACAGTAGGCAGTTTGTAATTGTAATGTCTTCCTTATATTGTAAAGCGCTGTGCAAACTGTTGGCGCTATATAAATCCTGTATAATTATAATAAAGCAGGGGAGTGAGTGCTGAGAATGTAAACAAGAAGGAGGTAAGGAGATGAGGAGATAGTGTTGATCTAACATAATCTAGAAGAGGTGAACTCAGTCAGCCCAAAGCTACTTGGAAATTCAGATTAGCAGTAGTGGTATTTTATCCTGCTACAGGAACTTAGGAACAAAGTGCACTTTTGGCAGGATCTTCAGGTATTTTTTAATACTTGCAGTGTTTTTAAAGGACATAACATGGGGAAATGTGCATATATTGTAGAACTGTGCTATATATGTTGTTTTTTGTGGATTGTGCCCACACATACACTGTAAAGAGAGTCTAATTGGGGGTTTGTTTCCTGGAATGTTGTTTAATGTCTGTTTTTCAGTCATGAAGCAGAGCTTGCAACATGGAGTCTTTATTTTTGGTTTGAAATCCCTTTTCAGGTATTTTTCTGGTTCTTTTTCTTTAATAAATACATTTTGAACCTGTATAATAATGTGTTTTAGGAAGACACCAAGCACATTCATAGCCAGGGTTAAGGCTTTATTTTGCTGCACATCATCTATATATCCTACATACACTACAGTTTTATTTCTCAAAACTATCTGAAATTACATAGACAAAAATTAACAAGGACTTCAACTTAGACTACATTTTGCACATTTAGGATTTCCCTTCAGTTATTTCTAATGGAAGTAGCTGTATGGAAAGTACTACAAAGTTTAAAGTCAAACAGTGGCTCCAGGTTCTTAGGGAAGACACATCCAAGAGTCTAAAGGAATATAAAACTCACTCACATGGCATTATGGTCAAAAAATATGGTGCACTAATATAGACATGTGAATAGTGAATAGAGTTGTGTTATGGTCATGCCTCCTTCCTCCCTCATGCTTTCTTATTAGGCAGTGAGGCCACTTATAACATTTGCTGGGCAAAATGGAGGCAAGGGGCCTTTCCATGTCTTAAAAGGTAAGCTGGTGCAAGACCTTGTGAGCTGGTGCAAGCATGGCCTAGAAGGTCGGGCACAGTCTATGCCGGGACTTGGGAGTGAGACGATACAACCGGAGGAGGCAAGCTGTCAGCAGGTATGAGGAGCTCACTCCTGCACTCACAGCTGCTCCTATACATTCCTGCCGGGAGCAGCTTGGGGGGAGGGGGGATTCTTCTCCCTGTCTCAGCCTTCTTTCTTCCTCCCTTGGCGGCTTATAGTGAACTATTGACAGGCTGAATAGCAATGCTGTGTGTGCCCTGTATCACGTGTGCCCTGTATTGCCTGTGTGCCCTGCATTACATGTGCCCTGTATTACCTGTGTGCCCTGCATTGCGTGTGTCCTGCATTGTGTGTACTGTATTGTGTGTGTGTGTGTGTGTGTGTGTGTGTGTGTACTGTATGGCGTGTCCTGTATTGTGTGTACTGTATTACGTGTGTATTTTGTTTACTGTATGTGTATTGTGTGTGTATGTATTAGGCCTCATTCACACTGGGTGCACACATCCATGTGGCGTGCACACCTGTAAACAGTTGTTCCCGGGTGGGAGAGGCGCTGTGTGTAATTGCGCGCACCAGCCTGTTCTTCTCTATGGGAGGACACAGCTGTATGGTGTCATCCGTGTCTGATGGATCCTGTCTGCGTCCAAGTGCGGAGCCCCCGTACCCGTATAGATGTGAAGTCTGGGAGTCCATATGACACCGTACAGCCCTGTCCTCCCATAGGGAAGAACAGGCTGCTGCGCGCAAGCACTTGTTCCTCCCGGGATTGCCCGGGACAGACGTGCATGCCACATGCACGTGTACGGCCAGTGTGAGTGAGGCCTCATGTGTTGTGTGTGTGTTTTGTGTGTGTGCAGTGAGTGGAGTCCGAAGTATAACAACCAGTGGAGGGGGGTTAAAACGGTCACAAAGATGGCGGGTGGTGCCAGCCTGGCAGCCAATACAATTAAGCCTGTGAAGCCCATTACACCCGGCACACAGAGATGTGCACAGCAAAGGGAAGTGGTAGTGTGCAGAGCTTTGCGTTGGTTCTGGTCTGAGGTTTGCAGTGAGTTAGTTCTGGTCCGAGGTCTGCCATGCTTTGGTTTTGGTCTGAGGTCTGTCGTGCCTTGGTTCTGGTCTGAGATCTGCCATGCCTTGCTTCTGGTCTGAAGTCTGCCGTGCCTTGGTTCTGGTCTGAGATCTGCCGTGCCTTGGTTCTGGTCTGAGATCTGCCATACCTTGGTTCTGGTTTGAGATCTGCCGTGCCTTGGTTCTGGTCTGAGATCTGCCGTGCCTTGGTTCTGGTCTGAGGTTTGCCGTGTGTTAGTTCTGGTCCAAGGTCTGCCTTGCTTTGGTTCCGGTCTGGGGTCTACTGTGCATTGGTTTTGGTCTAAGGTCTGCTGTGCATTGGTTCTGGTCTGAGGTTTGCCGTGTGTAGATTTGTATAGCGATCATTCGTAAACTGTAGAGGATCTTCAGAAGTGGGCAAACTCTGGCTCCGTAACTGTGGTGGAGCTCCAAGACCCATGATGCATTGCAAGACTTTTGCATATGCATGACTCCCACAGCCAGATGCATGATGGGATTTGTAGTTTTACCACAGCTAGAGGAATTAAATTTGCCCACCCCTTGTAATAGGTGGAAACGCCGAACAGTGTTTTTCAGATATATTTATTTCTGAATTTTTGCTTTATGTGGCATTCTCTTAAAATATGTCCTTGGGAAAAATATTTGAATTCCAGTGGCTGAACTTTGAGTATTTGTGTTATGTACCTGCCTTTAAGACTTAAAAGGAGTCACATATCATTATGTTTTTGTTCTACCATACTGGCTGCTAGTACAGTCAGAATAGGTGATAAAATAAAAATAGATAGACAGTATTAGTTGCTGGGATACAAATGTAAGGTTCTCTTTGTATAGTAGCTAATCTAATTACCATGTTATGGTTGAAGCAGAGAATATTTCTAGATAAATAAAAGCTAAATATTAAGAACATTCTATTCCATAATGTACTAACACAGCTTACATTTTTTTCATTCTACTTGTGGCATTGCTAGTAGACTGATGCTCTCCTGTGATCTTCCATCCTCCATTGCCAGGTTCCTTTAAGTCAGTGTGTTATTCAATGGTGGGGTCTGAGTCTTGAGGCAATTCAGTGCCCCTGGGATAACATGGCATTTCATTTTATCTGTAGTCCAGCTAAAACTAATATTCAGAGAACTAACCTATGCTCAACTCTTCTTTCAAATCATGCTTAACTGCTTAAAACTTTTTTTCACTACTGTTTTAAAGATCTGATGATTGTTCTAATGTGTACAGTATTTATGAAATATACACTTATAAGAAAGAAATGCACAAAACAAAGAGTGTTTTGCTATGTGCAGGATGTGCATTCATATGCATTTTTCAGTTCCTAGGTAAAGGAAACCTGTACTAACAGAAATATAGTTGGCTCACAGGCCTTACCTTCATCTGAAAACACTACCTTCCTGGTTGTTTCTGCTTCTTTGTCACTGATCCTGAAAAAGCATCTCAGGAAAATTAGAGTGAACTTTTAATCTGTATACTTGTTCCAGGTTAGTAACTGAAAATATACTGTAGTAATTGGATAACCATGGCAGCAAGGGAACTATTATGTTTCTGAGTTTAATTGTACTTTGGCTACCCAGTAGGGGGAGACAGTCCGGGTTTTGAAAGCTGTGTCCGGGTTTCATGGCAGCTGAGACCCGGACACATGATGTCAGGCAGACAGGGGCAACCAAAATTAAGATAGGGGCTACTGGCCCCCCACTGAAAATAGTCTTGACTGTGATATTTACATATGAATGGGTGGCGCTATTTACATATAATTAAGCCGCAACTCATCCTCACCAAAAAATCTCTATGCGTCGCTAAAGTGTTCGGGTTTCGTTGAAAGAAAAGGTGGCAACCCTACTACCCAGGGGACTTGCAATGTCCACTGCAGTAGAGCAAGAAAGTCTTAGCTGGTTCTAAACATGAGTATTGCTTATAGACAGTTACATGTCGATGGAACAACTAGAACATTTCAGCTAACAATTCTCTGAGCAGAAACTTGAAGATTGGAAACTTTGTCTGATTTCCATTTTTTCCCCAGAGATAAAATCTGAACGTTGTCTCTCTAAACTCATTCCTCCATAAGCAAAATAATGAATGTTTGGTGACATGAGCCTTTATTTGGTCATCATCCTACTATATTCTCCTAAATAAAAACACTGCTCAATAAGCCAGCCAGCTCCAAGGTTCAGGCAAGTATAACTATGTTATTTTCATCCCTAGATGAAAATGAGCACTTAACCCTTGCAGTGCAGGGGTAGCCCCACTGGAAAGTTTTTAAAAAAATTTCTTCAAAATTATATAAGGAAAAGCTAGGTAGAATTTTTAATTCAATACATTTTTATTACATTTTGACATAACATTTTTTGAATAACAATCTGTACAAAACAGTGAATAGAATGTATCATGTGAATAGAAAATAGGTTGTGCATAGTAACAACAATACATCTGATACAAGAGTACAAGGGAGTATCCTGAGTACAAAGGATACATCAGCATCCTAAACATAGAAGTCCTATGAGACAAATTGGCATCAATTTCAGGAGGACCTGTCACCATAGAGGAGTGTAAGAGCAAGAACCAGCCCAGTGGATTCCATGATGAAGGCGGGGGGTAGACAAGGGGTAAAGGGAGTGAACTTACGCCTATCCACAAACATTTGACCTTACAGTACATTCTGTAATACAGAAGAGTTCCATTTTGTATGAAACAAATATACTTAAGTTACAATGCAAAGAGTAATGAAGCCAAATACATCACAACTCTCTTGTAATGCTTTTATACAGTATATTTGGCACTGCATTAGCTAGGACAAGTGACAACAAACTTTAGACAATCAGGTAACCAAAGTCAAGGAATCACATTTTAGATAATTAATTAATCTGAAGTCCTGATAGGGATACTTTTGGTTTTATAAAAAACGTAAAGTGTAAGTCAAGGCAAAATAATAATAAAAACACACTACATATCTGCAATGCATTTCAAAATGGCTGACAACACACCACATTTTTGATGACTGAATGGTGTCAGCACTGCCCAGTTCTACTAAACTATTGAATCCTTCCCGCTATCCTCATCACCATAAGATATAGGCTAACTGTTTTGAAGTCCAAGATAAGAACTAGAAGAGCTAATTACACTTCTTGAAATTATACAGGAAGTGTGAGCAAGACAGCATGAATTCTTGACAAGATCAATATGTATATTGTTATTTAACAGATATAACAAAATACATAGAAATATTTAACAGACAAAACAGGAGCAAATTAGAGAAATGTAATGTTCGGGTTTACATACACTTTCATTGAACAACGGACCGATAGGTAATATTTAAAAAAAGTTTGAATGGGAGTTAAACCAGCACATGATTTTATGTTACTCAAGTTTTAGTCTGGTTTCTGTGCAACATAAATACACATTTCACGTGAGACCCCTTTCTTCATGGCTGTGGCAGTTGGGTAGAGCTGGTAACACTGGCACAATCTTTCCTATGGATTCCACCAAAATAAATAACAATTAAATGGGAATAATTCAATCAGTAGGCATCCATTCAAATTGAATTATTATTTTTGGGTTAACTATTTTAAAATCAATGAATTGCAAAACAATTTATTGTAGGTCATATCTTCAGAATAAAATACAACATGTAACATGCTGTATGTCACAGTAATGAATTAGCAATCAGTCTTTACTGTTTTGACTAAGCTCATAGATCTGGCTGCTATTGATTACTGGGTTTTGCGCATAAATGTTGTGGCATAAATATATTTTAAATGCCTTATAAAATAAGCCAACAAATCTTCCATATCAGCCCCTCACTCCTCTCAATCTGTTTTATAATATTTAAGACTGTGCATCAGTTGCTAGCAAAAACTGCTGACAAGGACGCTGATTTACACATGATGGTTCAATTTCAGAAAATCTTATGTTGTGAAAGAATGGTACGGTACACAGTACTGTGCTCAATGAAAACTCTTTTATTTCACCATCTTGATGATCCAGGAACAGCTGTTTCCATTTCACACCTCATATTGTATTGCTCAGGAAATCATTACAGCACAGACAGAAAATGTAGGGGACTAGAAAAAACAAATAGTGTACAAAGACCACTTTCTAAAACTAAACTAGAATGAAAATTCCAGTGTGTCTTCACCTGTTAAATCATAACAATCACTGATCTATGGGTAAACCACAAGTCTACACACATAACCAGACAGCACCCTACAGGCTAGGAGTCTTTCAATATTTTGCTGCCATTGCTGGCTTATGTTACTGATGACTGCACTTGGCATTTCCGATGAAAAGTGATACTGAGAGTTTTTCTAAATTCTAAGCACAGTTTTATAAAACTCACCCAATGTAATTCTCTCTACAGCTTTACAGAGCACAATAGGAGAAAAAAGATTAAGCAAAATAAAGATTATTTTTTACACATATAAACACCATGGTTTGAAGGAAATCTTAACAAAACTGAAAAATGGAAAAGATTTAGTATTGTGACTACTAATTAAAGGAGAACTATGAGATGAGTGATTTCCACTCACCTCATAGTTCTAGCCGACCTGTGACAATGAGACTGTCACAGGTCGGCTCAGTAGATCGGGAGGTGAGCGAACACATACCGGGTTCGGTCACCTCTCGATCCTGTCACGGCTCTCTGCCGTGACAGGGGGAGGGGCTGGATTCCCCTCTCCCAGCTCCGATCTGCCAGCGCTGACTGGAGGAACGGACGTCGGCGGATCGCTTGTATATTAACGGGCATCGCTGCCTCTTTTCAAATAGCGGGGATTTCCCGCTCGCGCGCGCCGCACGGCGCGCCCGAGCGGGCGGATGTAACAGGACGTGTATACACGCCCAGTTACAGTACATCCAAGAAGCTCCCGGCAGGCCGTGTATACACAGCGGCTGGCCGGGAGGTAGTTAAATACATTTTCTTTTTGAATTTCCAGCCCAAACCCTGTCTTAATTTGATACAGAGTAGAGGGAGCGTTAGAACCTCTCCTAAGTTACATTAAAATCATAACACAAGCCATATACTGTAACTGTGATCAAGCTTTTATTATAGGGTTGCACAGATCCCAAGTACAGTACTCAGGAACAAGTACAAGTACATGTACCGATTCTTTTGAGCTCCAAGACTACACTAGAGAAAAATTCAAAAATTAGGAGGCAGCTGTCATTTGTAAGGAGCACACGGAGCTCCTGGGATTTGTACAGCTCTGTTTTAATGTACGATTTTGTTTTTATAACTATAAATAAAGTGATGCACAGATACCAGTTTTGCGAGTATGAGTACTGGTACTTGCCGAGTACTTACAAGTACGAGTACTGATAAATTTCTGTTTATTGTCATGTGACAGTTTTTCTAAAACAATACAGACTAATGATTTCAGGACAGTGGTGGAGTGCCCGATCCAGGTCCCAGCTGCAACTGCTGCAACCCTGGTAGTTCTCATGAAAATGCCAAGTATCTGCAATGGTACTCGAAAAGTATCCGTGCATCCCTATTTTATTATATAAAGATAGTCATAGATGATCACATACACATGCAAAAGTATTAATAACAATGGCTGTACGTTTTTCCACAAGTATCAGTATAATTAATAATATAATGACCATACATGTTTTAAAAATTGGAAACAATAATTGTTTTAGTAGCCTCTGAAACTGACAATTTGTAGAATGTAAGAAGTGCTATAGACAGTAGTTAAAGTAAATATTCTAGAGCCCAAGTCTGGGCAGCAGAAAAAATTACTCTTGCAGTGCTCCCCTTTACACTGCAAGGGTTGCATGCTCATTTAGTCTAGGAGCAGAGGAAATAGCAGTAATGCGTACCTTATTCCTTGCTTCCTGAGGCTTCCTCTTAGCTTACAAAAGTGGTCCCCTGAGGCCGCTTATAATGCAGGACCATGGATAAAGGAAAATGGGCTCACTTAAAATATTGTTAGGTAATGCAAGTACATATTATTTGACTTTCGTGGTAATACTTTGGTAGTTGGAAGAACCTCTTGAGTGTGGATCACAGACCCTAGTTTCATTTTGGTACTATGGATTTGTCTTCCCTGACGTTTGGGCTTAACCTTGCCCCTTCTGCTATGACCCATCCATTCCCATATCAAGTTGAGTTTTAATGAATAACTCTCTTTCAAGGGAACTCTTATTAGGCAGAGAATGGAAGGTGGGCAGTAATTGCTCCTGGGGGTGACAGCTTTAGAAGTGGTGCTCTAACCAAATTAAACCAAGTCAGAGGACAAAGAGAAGCGTTTTTTCTTATTAATAAAGGTGCTAGCAGGCACTTTGAGGCTTTTGCTCCTAGACAGTTACATTTGATGACTCATTTTAAAGTACAACTAAAGCCTCATATATAACAGTCTAAACAAGTCCCAAATCCAGTTACTATGTGATTTGCAAGCTGGATAAAAACATCCTTAACCTTCCCTAACTGAGCTAATCCCTCCTTCATTTGTATCTCGCACACTCCTACTGCCAGACACTGTAACTCACAGTGAGAGGGTTTCAGCAACAGGGGCAGTGTTATCATTATAGCAATCAGTGGGTAGGGCTAGGTGTGGCCATGTGCAGGTTGACAATCCTTGGGCTTGTGAATCAGCAGAAACAATACTGATTGCCACACTCTCTGCAACAATTTTTCATTCCACTGTGGTGCAAGCAGACACAGCTTACATGAGAGTGGCAACTCTGCTCTTAATTAATGAATTTTCAAACGAGTTTAATAATCAGTTTGACATATTCCTAATGGATAAAGAAAATACAATAAGCATTTGACACTCAAAACAGATGTAACACATATTTTGCAGAAAACAAATAAATTTCTGTTTAAATACATTCTTACCCCATCACTGCTCCCCCTTAATGTTGTATATGTGTGACTGTTCAAGTTATGAAATAGAGGTTTTTTTTTTCTTTTGCTTACTTACTTACTGAGTTTTACAATTAATTCTAATTGCTAACTCTGATATTCACATCTCTCTCTTCCCAGGGGAGTAATCCAGCCTGCAGTAGTCATTACCAGGGGACTTATTTAGAAGACTAAATCCCTAATTAACTGTCTGATCACCTGGATGATTTCTTCAGAATAAACATACTACATGTTTTCTCTGTCATAATACAGGAGCTGTAAGATTGTAGCAAGTCAGAAACTGCATTGTCATCTCTCCAAAGACTACCGACTTTGTTATGTTTAGTAACCACTGTTAGAATAAATCACAGTACCTATCATAAAGCCTTGTTCACACCAAGCGCAGAGCAGGTGCAGAGCAGATCAGTTGCAGACCGGATCAAAACTGCGTCCAATTTATTCCAATGGTATTTTTTGCTCCAGTTCACATTGCAGCGTGCAGTTCCAGTGCAGATCCGTGGATCTGCAAACGCATCAAAAACGCGTCAAAAACGCATCTAAAAGATTAGCGTGCGTGTGCAGAAATCTGACCGGATCTGCTCTGCATTTGGTGTGAACAAGGCCTCATGCAGTAACAGGAAACTGATAATATATTGGTGGCCCCTGTTCTCCAAATGGCTACATATTTTTTTACATTGCTTTAAAAAAGAATAACAAAGAATATAACTCATACAAATGATGATTAAATAAAAACTGGTTTGGCTCACCTACTACAATGCACCCAGCATTTGGACTTGTAACTCTGAGCACCAAGGGTAAATGACCATAATGGGGAACTTTTAGAAACGGAAATACCTTAGACCCTTATTTCTCAACTGGTGGGTTGTGACCCAAAAGTGGGTCACGACCCCATGTTTAGTGGGTCACCGCATGCCTTCCACTTTTTTTAGGTGAGAGGCTCCTCGGCCTCCCCCTAGTGCAGCACTGTCAGTTCTCGTGCCAAGCAGCCATTCAAAATATGCTGCCTGGTGCCGACTGTCAGCTTGAGGTGGGGTGGTTTGGGCTGGAGGTATGGCCACGAGGGAGCTCCAGACATATGTGCATTGCTTACAGCTCCCTCACATGTACTATAGACGTGCCTGGACCGGAGTGACATCACATTCTGACTCCCGGCACCTCTACAGGGCACGTAAGGGAGCTGTACAAGCAATGCACATATGGATGGAGCTCTGTTAAAACACAGAAGCCCACACTGGGCCCCAGGCTTAGTATCCACTCCAGTTGTCGTAAGGTAGGGAGAGTGGGTGGACTTTAAAATAAATACATTAAAATGTGTGAGAATGTCTGTGAGTGTGTGAGATTGTGTTTGTGTATGTATGCGAGTGTTTTTAAGGGCCCGTTCACACTATTATATTGCATTAATCACATAGTACCGTGAGATTAACGCACTGTATCATGCAATCACACCTAACGTGCATTCTGGTGTGGGAGGTGTGCTGCATTGCCATTCATTTGAATGGTACCCCAAACACACCTCCCACCCACAGTTCGTACACCCGCACAAGAACTCGCGGTACCCTAATGCTGTGATTTCAATTGCGATTTGGGTCACAACTTAACCCCTTCGTGATGGGATACGTACAGTGTACGTCCCGTCACTTTGTGCCTATATGACTGGCCACGTACACTGTACGTGACCAGTTATATCAGGCTTTGTAATGCCGGTATTTGCTGATTCTCAGCATTTAACAGTCATTCATTAATGTCTCAGTATTGAGGCATTAATTCATGAAATAATTAAGCTTTTTGTAAAAGCTTCTTCCTTTCATTAATGAAAGAATGAAGCCGTTACATGCAAATAGAGGACCGCAATTTGCGATCCCGTATTTGACAGCTCAAAATAGCAGAGAGGCAGCAGTGACTCACCTCACCTCTCTGCTATTTGTTTTGACAGCTCGAGAGCCCGATGTTTAGATACATTTCACTCAAAAGATACAATGTATATCTTTTGAGTGAAATGTATCAGTTCTGATCGTCTAGGCACATTCAAAGAGCTTTTAGTGAGATCTGAATCTGACTAAAGTCAGGATCAGTCTCTAAGGTTATTATTAGCTGTTCCTAAGTTTGGATCAGCCTAATAGCCAAAAATAAAATAAAAAAGTTAATTTATCAAGCTGTCATAGTGATTGCTTGATATAAACTGACAAGAAAAAAAAAAAATTTTTTATTTTATTTTTATTTTTTTTACAAAGTGTAAAAAAATTAAAATAAAGTGTAAAACAAAATTAGGAAAATATAAATTATATATAAATATATTTTTTATACTATAATTAATATAAAAAAATTCTAAAAAAAAATAATAATAATCAAAACTTGTGAAAAAAGTGTTTTCTTCTAGTTTTTTTCCTCATTTTTTTTATTTTATTCAAACTAAGTGAGGGGTTAGGTACACATATGTGATATAATTATATAGCCCTATCTGTCCTCTAAAAAACTATATATAATATGTGTGGGTACATTTAGTAAGAAAGTATATTACTGCTGTGGAAGAATCACACAGCAAAAATGTAAAAAATGTGTCCGTCATTTATGAACAGAACCTGAAAACTAGCTCAGTCATGAAGGGGTTAATAACCAAGGACAAATGTGAGTCCCGAGGTTACACAGGTTGAGAACCACTGCCTTAGACTGTGGACAGTGTGTTGGTCCGAGCAATGGTGGGTGTGTCTAAATTGTGATTAAACAGTGTGTAGTATTATTGTTGACATTAGGGATAAGGGAATCTGCCCGAGGTTTAATTCATCAAGGGTTTAGTGAATCCTGTTTCAAATGCGGCAAACCCAAACATAGTGGTGAATGTCATTGAAGTCTGTAGGGGAGGTGAATCCTGTTAGTAAATTTTGGACATTTTTAGGGCCAGTAAGCAAACTACTGTAAGCTTACGATGGGGAGTTGTGTCTTTTCCTGCAGCTTTTAAGGCAATATTTAAAATACACAAAACATTTAAATAATGTGCTTGGGGGTGACTTAAAGCTGCATGTGTTGCTGCGGAACAGTACGATTTTCACAGAAGGTCTCAGTGACAGCATATTCTAGTAGCACATGTTTGAAACACATTTTTCCATGATAATTAGCTTGGCTTACATACAGCAGCAATACCGCAAACTTTTTCCTTGCAGTTTGAAAAAAATTGGCTTTTTTTAGGTAGTTTTATCAGCAACACATGCTTTTTCATTAAGCAGTAATAGGATTGCTTTGATTGACCGATAGTAGTTGGCTTGTAGTTTGCTGAAGCTGTCCCTGCTCTTGCCAATTCAAAATTGACTTCTTACATGACTTATTACAATGAGAATAAAAATATTGCAGAGGATGCAGTGTAAAATTGGCCATCAGCTGCACGGTGATCATAGGTCTAACCACTATCTGCCAACGTTTTAATTTTACTATGCGCATAGGGGGTGCAGTGAATGTGAATGATATACTCTGGGGTGGCATAGGTGAACAATGTTCTTACATTTAACTTTTCTTTCTTACAAATGATGCATCGGCATTCTGCAAACCAAAAACAAAACAGTCATAAGAAAAGATGGTCAGTAACAAGTGAATGGTGTGCTTTGAGCATCCTAAACTTAAGAAAGGTTCTATCAAATCCCAAAATACCCCTTGAAACTAGAGCCCAACTTTTTTAAAGAACGCCTTGCTGCAAAAGAAAACAAACCGTTTAACCTGTCAACATAAAAAATATGTCCCTTCAAATAAATTAAAAGCCCCAAAAGCCACCCTTCCAAACAAAAGGCCATTTTTAAAAGTGGAGCCTTGGAGCAAAAAAGTTTGCTATGGTGAATAAACTTTGTTTGAGCCGAGCAGTCATATGAATAGTAATATGACACCTCGGCTCACAGATCCAAATGGCATTCAGGAGCTCACGAATAGCATTCGAGAGCTCACAAATGCTATGTGGTATTTGACAGCTGAGAATGTCAAATGGGTGGAGCGAGCTGTGACGTCACGACTCACCCCGCCCATCTGTTTACATTCAGGCAGTTGATGACATTTTGCGGCGAGTTTTCATCAGGTTCGGACAGGTCGTCGTGTGGCGGGACTTTTTTATTTCGGCGGGTTGGTGGGTGTCAAAATCATGAATGACGCTGGATTACATCGATGGAGCCATTTTTTTCTAATGAAAGGAATCGTGAAAAATTGATGCTTTGGTTTTTTTTCAATTATAGGATTTTTTCTAAGAGTGTGGTTTCTTTATTTATATTGATTTTTAACCCTTTAGTGAATGATTAGGGGTACAATACCCCTTACTCATTCACAAGTGGGGTGGCATATGGGTACCCCTTTAATTAAAGGGGTGCCCTGATGCAAATAAGCCCCCCTGCCCACAGGGGCCTGGTATGGATTTTGGGGGGAACCCCACACACTTTTTTTTAACTTGGGGGTCCCTCCTAACATTCCTACCAGACCTAAAGGGTCTGGTATCAATTGGGGGATACCTCACACTTTTTTTTTTCTCTTCTGCAGACTGTAAAAAAAAAAATGTTGTCTAATGTCACTTTGCTGCAACGAATATTCGTCCACAAACAAAAATTTGTACAGACCACCGCTACGCTCTGCAAAACGCTCAAACACCGAAATCCCATTATTTCCTATGGATATGGTTCACACCTGGGCGTATTACAGGCCGTATGAACGCGCTACAAAACGCTCTACGCCCAAAGAAGTACAGGAGCTTTGGGGCTTTTTTGTTATGCGTTTCCATTGGGATACAGCCAAGTAGCCCTCAGAAACGCGCATTTGTCGTGCATTTTTTTACCGCGAATCTCACGACACGAAATGCGCGACAAACGCGCATATTTGATACGCCTAGGTGTGAACCCAGCCTAAGAAGTAATGTATCCTCAAAGATCACAACGAAGACTCTGAAAGCAGGTTTCAGTCAGTTTCTAACAGTTTGCAGCACATGCAGTGTGTTTACATTAGACGGCTATATCTGTTCTCATAGCAAAAGGTTGAGATTGTATCTGTTGTGAATATTAACAATTTATTTCTCCAAAATGCTTATGGCTACAAAGGTACAGTGTCTTTAATGCTTGTTCAGAATATATGTAAAAACTTTTCAATATGCATAATATGGGAACAGGTTCACAATAACTAAATTGCACAGTATCAGCAGTTTGCAGCTGTTAAAGATCAGTGTAAAACTGGAACTCAGCTGAACATTACTCCTTGGTTACATGGATCAAAACAAAAATAGCTTTTTTAGCATCCATTAATGGGTAGAAACACTTTAAATTGTTGCTGAGTGTTTAATAAAATACAGTTACATACGTGCATTGTTTATGTAGTTCTCACTTTGAGCAAAACTGAAGCATTTAATTGTATACTGCAACACATGGTCCTGCATGATGCCCAGGCCCAGTGCCTCAATAAATTTGACCATTTGTTCTGATTGATGGTACAGACTGGAGGGCTATTTTTTTCTTTGAGTACTTTTAGTAACTAAATGAAGTAATAATAATAATAATAATAATAATAATTGTGTTACTATTGATGTAGAGACTTTTTAGACACAATTTTGCATTTATCCAACAACTCCCGTTCACGTCCGAAATTCTGATTTCTAACACCATTAAAGTTAAACTAGTTTACTGATGCTTGGTGGTTTGCCCATGTTCAAGTTCACATTTAAACACCCACAACTCTTTTTGCCCTAGTATCAGAAAGTTCACAAAACACTTGACACTTCCAGCTAAGTTCAACTAAGTTCAAGTCTGCAATTCAGAATAAAGGGAGCACAAGGTTTAATGGTGTTTACATACTAAATGTACTGGCCCAAATTAGGTACCCTCTGATTGTTTCATATTGACAAGAAAGCAACAAGGTTACAACTTTTTCATTCCGGGTTGAATAAAACAGCCACATATTACAGCACATCTAATTTTAGGATGGCTAAATTGAATATGCTAAGTGCATCTCTAAAACTCATAAAATGGGATGCTGTCTTGTCAGGCAAAGCCACAGAACATAAATTGACAGTTTTTAAAATGTTGTTAAAAATACACTTGTCAGAGTGAACCACAGGGGAGTGCTTACAAAAGAAACAAATAGAATGTTAAAGAGTATGCAATAAAGACCAATCTGAACATGTTCGAAGCTAGTAAAAGCTCACACTGACCTTTTTAATTAAAATATAAAATAAATATATATTACTTTGTAAAAGTTGTATACACTTTAGCTTACTAAAATATTTGTCTTAAATGGTCACTTTATGTCTTCTGCATAAGTGTGTTAATTTAAAAAAGTCTATATTTTAGGCTGGCCATGCACTATGGAAATTTCAGGTAATTCACATCAAATGACCAAAATGTTTACCGTGTTTGCTCCTGTCAGCTCAACAATTGTCAATTACGTAATTTTTGGATGAACAGTAACTGCAGCCAACCAGCGACTGGTTCTTACTGTCAGAATACAATAGTAGCAGTGGGAGATTCGTCCATCTATGCTTTGTATGGCCAGCTTCAGGGTTCCAAGCATTCCTTTTTTTTTTCCACTGCAAAAAGTAACACAATAAGGTACTTGAATGTCACTTTAAAGTAATTCACTAATAATAACTAACAGTAAAAACTTGGGAGCTCTTTGTAAGCATGTAAAAAAGTGCATATTTAAGCAAATATAGAAAACAGGTGCTAATGCTTAATGCCATAATGTGGCTGATTTTCTAAAGGAGTAGACCATGTTCACTCTACAATGTAGATTTGGTTAATTGTGGACACTGGGCTGTCACGTTCGGCTCCACCCAGTTGATGGCACCACTAGCTCCGCCTATTTGTTTACTTTTTGCCGCCACCTGTCACACAGGTCATTTTGCGGCATGTACAGGTGAAACTCGAATAATTAGAATATCTTGCAAAAGTAATTGCAGTAAGTGCTGCAAAAGGGGCCCAAACCAAGTACTGAGTACATATGCATGCTTGTACTTTTCAGAGGTCCGATATTGTTCTATGTACAATCCTTGTTTTATTGATTGCATGTAATAATCTACTTTTTTGAGGTTGTGGATTTGGGGTTCTTGGGGTTTCCATGAGCTGTAAGCCATAATCATCACAATTATGACAAATCACGGCTTGAACTATCTTGCTTTGCATGTAATGAGTCTATCTCATATATTAGTTTCACCTTTTAAGTTGCATTAGTGAAATAAATGAACTTTGCACGATATTCTAATTATTCGAGTTTCACCTGTATTCAGCGAGTCTGCACGGGCAGGCGTCAGCTTTTTTTAAAATTTCAACCAGTCATCATCGTCTTTGCTGGACGCTGGACGCTGTGATTGACGTGGATTACTTCATTGGATATGATTTTTTTTATTTTTTTCGAATAAAGGAATTGTCAAAAACCTTTTGTGTTTTTTTTTCAATTAAAGGACTTTTTAAAAAGTCTGGTGTATTAATTTACATTTTTATTTAACCCTTGTGAATGAGTAGGGGTGCAAGTACTCCTTACTCATTCACTCATTTATTAAAGGGGGTACCATGATGCAAATAAGCCCCCCTGCTTGCAGACCCCCACGACCAATGCCCTAGTGCTTGTGGGGAAGAGGCCCTTATCCCCATCGGCATGGGGACAAGAGGCTTTTCCAGGGGGGACACTGAAAAAGCACCCTTCCAGTGCTAAAAGCATGTGGCCTGGTATGGTGCAGGGAGGGGGGCACTCACTTATTCCCCCCTTTTCTGCCCTGCCAGGCCTATGTTTAGATTAAGTGTCTGGTTAGGAATTTTAGGGGGGAGCCCATGGTTTTTCATCCCATTTTTGGGGATGGAGTTGCTCCTTACAATTCCTACTAGAGCTAAAGGGCCTGGTATGACTTTGGGGGGGGGAGCCCACGCATTTACTTTTAAAATTGGGGTCCCTCCTAACATTCTTACTAGACCTGAAGGGTCTGGTATGGTTTGAGAGACGGACCCCACCCTGTTTTTTTTTTCTTTCACATATTTATTTTTAGATTAACTTTTTTTATTTTTTTGTAATTATATTTGCTTTCTTTTGTTTACATTTTGTATTCCTTTTGCTACCTCAGAGATACCGGGCAGAATAACTGAGCCGGCATTCAGCTATTCACTCACTGTCGTTCGGCCCTATGAGAATATGGTCGAACGCCAGTGAGTGAACTGCTGGAGTTGAACAGCTTCTTTACTTCGTTTCAGCAAAACAGGCTGAGCAGCCGATATATGGCCAGCTGAAGTCAATCGTATAGGGCCAAAGTGAATAGCCGAATGGCGTACGGCTCACTTCACTTCGGCTCGGTTATTCACTCGGTTATTCACTCGGTTGCCTTTGGCAGCTTAGTGAATAACTTCCTTACTTTTAACTAGGGATGCACAGATACTTTTCGAGTGCAGATACTTGGCATTTTCATGAGAACTACCAGGGTTGCAGCGGTTGCAGCTGGGACCTGGCTCTGGCTCTCCACCACTGTCCTGAAATCATTGCTCTGTATTGTTTTAGAAAAACTGTCACATGACAATAAACAAAAATGTATCAGTACTCGTACTTGTAAGTACTCGGCAAGTACCAGTACTCGTACTCGCAAAACTGGTATCTGTGCATCCCTTTATTTATATTTATAAAAACAAAATCGTACATTAAAACAGAGATGTACAAATCCCGGGAGCTCCGGTTGCTCCTTACAAATGACAGCTGCCTCCTAATTTTTGCATTTTTCTCTAGTCTAGGCTTGGAGCTCAAAAGTATCGGTACATGTACTCATACTTGTACCGAGTACTGTACTTGGTATCTGTGCAACCCTACTTTTAACTATTTTGCATCTTGTCCATTGAAGGACTAGAGGTAAATAGGTAAAAAAGTTAAGGGTGGGTAGGTAGGTAAATATCAAATATTGAATATAAATATTGTGCTTTCTTATTTCTGATCAAAAATCATGTTTACAGAGCTCAATAGCAAGATAACATTTACATTCACAAGTAAATGAGTCAGAGGACTTTCCTTTTCTTGCCTGGTCCCCCTCTGTGTACTGTGGTTTCTTACTCTGACCCCTTTATCACTACAGTACACTGTAGTGATGTAATAACTGGAGGATAACTGGAGGAAGGAAACAAGCTCTCAGCAGGGGGTCAGGCATGCATCACACCCAGAGGTGATTTGGATGCTAAAGATGTTTCAACTAGCAGGCCTCTTGAAATCTGCTGGAGGGGAGGCATAAGTGTTAAACTTAACTTCCAGAGGGAACTTTGATTCTGATATTTTAAAAAAAATTCACTTTAAGTAAATCAAGTTATAAGGAAATACATTTCTATAGAACACATGTTTAAAAGTGTGCATTTTTTAATCAGAGTTTGAGAAAGGTACAATATTATCTAAAAGTATGGTGTTAATCCGGCCAAGTATGGTTGGATCAGGACACAATTGTATGTCTGTAGGCATTTTGTAACCTCTGAAAATGCCAGCTGGTAAGCCTATCTTGGTGAAAGAATTGAGTCGAATTTTCCCAACCATTTTCCATTGTCTTTGTGAGATAAAACCAATGCCAGGGGCATCTGTGCAGTGCACATCTATCTGAATTTTGTTAACACTGCCTAATAATCTTCCAGAGTTTAACTGATGGAATTTTGCCTGACTTTTGATAACACACACTCCTATAAATCCTGCTTGTTTAGGCTGCTTTGCCAATGAGTGATTTTGTTTCTTTTAATGAAAATCAATAGATTAATTATAGAATATTTAGATAGCAATCTCCTCAGACAAAATGCACATTTGTCTCCCACTTAAAGATAAGTGGTATTTAAAATTTGAATAATTAGCAATATAGATCCCTGCTGAGAACAGAAAGCCTTACAGAGTCACGGCTGCATTATTTAAAGAAATCAAAGAGAAATATTTTAGGCACCTTCTGTACTAGCATCATTTTGAATTAAATTAATGCTAATTGATAAACATGAAAATAAAGAAAATTAGCAGCTTTGGTAACCAGACAGTCTCAATATAGTGCAATAAATATAACAGCATCTCAACAAATAAATAAATAAATAAATAAATATAT
>NW_017308141.1:0-2465 GCF_000935625.1 Nanorana parkeri | reverse complement strand
TTTTTTTAAAGTAGTGCACACTGGGCATTAATTGCATTGTTAGCAAAGGTGGTCGGGTATTCAGAGTGCTGTAGTCCTGTCATTTTTCATATTTCAGGCCCTGGAGAGGATGGGAGAGGTGTTTATGCTGCAGCATAGTATATCAGGGCACAAAACACACATATATACAGTAGCACATCTCTGCAATACATACACGTCGCCATATTTTATCCCTTTAAAAATGTAGCTAGCACCAACAAATATCTGCTGATCTACCAGAAACCTATTGAGTTCCTGTTTTGTCAGGCCTGTTTGGGCTAACAACACGGTGCCCTTGCTGTACTGAAATCCCAAGCTACCATTTTAGCCCTGACCGCTGGACTACTTAACACCACCTATTTCATCCCTCTGTTTCTCTCTAAATGCATACATTGTTTTCTTTCCAAGCAAAAAAAAAAACTGATGCCTTGACTCCAAACAGCTTGCTCTTAAACTTTGTGTAGGGAAAGGGCTTATGGAAGATGTAGTTCTGGGGGCTTGACAATGTCAATAGAAACTCCCAGCTCCCAGCAGCTGACCCTACAAGAATTTTACAAGCCTGGTGATGATGTCACAGAGAGTCATAAAAGTGGTTTCTCATTACAGGAACAAGGTAAAAGGTATTTAAACAGTTGTGACATGCTTTAAAAGTGAAGAGAGGATTGGAGGTAAATTTGGGTAATTCCTGGAATACACTTTAAGTCAGAGGTTACATATTTTAGAAGGATTTCTCACAAGAGAGGTTTCTAAACCTGGGGGAAAAATTGGAGACTGAAATAGTACACTGATAATTTTTTTTTTCTTAAGATTAAATTGCTAGATATAATAGTATTGAGATGAAAAGGCTGCTGGTACAGAAAAGAAAATATGATAGTTAGGCACTGACTTGAAAATGTTTTGTTCTTTCAGGTATATATATATAGTTGTACTTCATTTACAATGATGATATTCCTATGATCTTTAATGCCGTTGTATGGCAGTGGATGTTCTGTTCTATGTTATGGTAACTTAAAGGAGAACTATGAGATGAGTGATTTCCACTCACCTCATAGTTCTAGCTGACCTGTGACAATGAGACTGTCACAGGTCGGCTCAGTAGATCGGGAGGTGAGCGAACACATACCAGGTTTGCTCACCTCTCGATCCTGTCACGGCTCTCTGCCGTGACAGGGGGAGGGGCTGGATTCCCCTCTCCCCGCTCCGATCTGCCAGCGCTGATTGGCGGAACGGACGGGGGAGGGTACAGCTGGCTCTGCCTCTAGATAGGCAGAGCCAGCTGTCACTCACGCAGCTGGGCGGATCCCGTCATCTACGTCGGGATCCGCTCCGGCTGCGGCGTCTCAGTATACCGCGAGCTGTAGCTCGCGGTATACTGAGCTTAGGGTAACGGGAGGACGCTAGTTTGTGTCCTCCCGTTACCCTAAGGAGAACTATGGGGAAAAACACTGACCCCATAGTTCTCCTTTAATAAACTTGATTTGAACAAGAAAATGTTTTGTTCTTTCATGACGTGGGCTGCCACTTAAAGCTGAACATATCTGTAATTCAGTGCAACCAATCTTGTAATCTAGGCATGACAGGCAGACAGAACAATTAAATCAGTGGCCTTACTTCTCTGTAGTTATCCAATACAGCTTGCTCACAGACCTCCCTGCTGATTGGACAGTGTAGAAGCAGAATTTAGAAATGAGTCACCCCTTACAGCAATGTCTAAAGCCGTACAGTAATGGCTCAGTGCACTAACCCTACAGTATCTACTGCAGTCTGAGTGCTGCTGTACAAATGCTTATGCTGGAAGCTAATATAACATAATTTTCCTGTACTATACTTGCTGTATTTAAAAATACATGTCCTTTTTTTTTTCATTTCTGCAAAGCCTTTAATAATATGCTCAAAGCCCATATTATGAGTAATGTTGCTTCCATTGTACAGAAGGGCCAAGGATGAAAGACGATAGTGGCTCATAGTTGACAGGTATGCGTATGATGTTTGGAATATTTCTAATGGTTTGCCAGTTACTATTATTGTGCCGGGCAGTCTAATAATCTATTTGATATGAACAGGAATACCAGCTCGACCTGTGACAATGAGACTGTCACAGGTCGGCTCAGTAGATCGGGAGGTGAGTGAACACATACCAGGTTTGGCCACTTGGCCATGAACAAAACAAAACAGCTTGAATCTAGCAGAGGAGATATGAGCATTAGGGATGAGCTTCGTGTTCGAGTCGAACCTATGTTCGACTCGAACATAGCATGTTCGAGCGTTCGCCGAACACCGAACATTATGGGATGTCCGCGGTTTGTTCGACCACGGGACATCCCACAATGCACTGCGCCGTCCAAAACGGTAATTGGCTACAGTCTTGCACCTGACCGCAGGTCAGGTGCAAGACTGTGCCAATCAGGGCTCAGTACAAACATAGAGCCATGATTGGGCAAAGTCAC
>NW_017308140.1:504009-509989 GCF_000935625.1 Nanorana parkeri | reverse complement strand
CCCCCCCCCTGTATCCCTGCATCTCTTGTCCCCCCTTTTACGTTAGATATTGTATGTAATGTGATTGTCTTAATGCATGCTTAATGTATTGTATGTGTGTTTTTTGTTATATTTTGAAAATCTTTAATAAACATTTAATATGAAAAAAAAAAAAAAATTATTTGTATGCATGTGTTGATATATGTATTAATTCATTTTCTATACACCAACCAAAGATCCCAGATATACAAATGGCAGACTGGCAAGGTAAGTATATACTGCAGATATTTATTTTGCATATTTTGTAATCATTAACACTGATAAAACTGTGTTTCTTGTGCTTTTAAAATATTCTGCAGAATAAATGAATGTGATTTATACCGGATCCTTAGATGCCAGTACCTTAAAATGCCGTTATAAAATGTATCTAATTATATCCGAGCCCATCCTTTTCACAGAATTATTCTTTAATCTTCCAGAAACATTTGGAATTGCTCTATGCCACAATGAAACCAAAATCAGAATTCAATACATAAAACAACAAGCTAATGTACACCCTTTCTTCAAAGGAAAAAACAAATTTTATCTTTTAGTAGATGTAAATGAATGCATCATTTTTGTAATAGAATGTACCCATTTAATTTGCTTTTATCAGTTGTTCATTAGGGATCAATTTTTATGTGCATGCTGATAGCGGGAGAAGCAAACTGAATTAACTACACTCTCCTTAATGGACGCTTCTTTGTTTTGTGAATAATATAACAAAATCTACAGTAAAGTGCATAAAAACTGGATTGTTAAAATTAATGGCCCATTGACAATGTGTCAGCTCCTTATGGTGACGGATCGTGATTTATTGCAGATAGGCTGTAAAAACATCCTGAACCCTACTGCGATATATACAATTTTTAAATTAATAATGCTGATATTAGAAACCAGCCTATCTGTTAACAGCTTTGTAAATCAATTAGGAAAAACATATTTTTATTTTCTGTATTTATATTGAGCCAACATATTACACAGTGCTTTGCAGCATGTATAAATCCATTTATATTGGTTACAGTAGCCAAAAGAGCTCCCAATCTAACTTCTGCACAACATTCACACTTGAGACCATTTTGGGAGGAAGCCAGTTTACCAGTTTGTAGAGAGGTGTTCCCTAACAGACTAGGGTTGTTTACATGTTTTGCAAAAGTCTCTTTTAGAATGCTGTGTTCAGCAGATCCCTGAACAGAGCATTACATGTCTCAACAAAACAACTAAGCTCTGTTTTGGAAGGGTAATTTTTTCACCTGGGTTTCCTTGTTACAGACTGTGTGCCTGGCTGGAGGCCCCTTGGCTGGAGCTTAGGACCTAGAGGGCTTGACCATATTATAGGCTGCACGCCTGTGGAAGTAGGCTGTGCGCCAGTTCCCAGAGGAGCAAGAGTCATAAAGCTGCAGCCAGGGAACTGGAACTGAGTCACACTAGAACCTCACGTTTTGTGGAGAGTTACATTAGTGGTAGCTGTGCGGTCCTGAAATTGAACCCCACCCAGAGTCTGTCAGCCCTAAAAGTTGTATGAGACTACGTGTACAGATTTTTAGTATTCCAGCTATTCCTCTTTCCACCTCAAAATCTAATGAAGCATTTAAAAAGATACCTAAGGATTTAGCCTGATTTACTGCAAACAATAAAGTAAGTGAGTTGAGTTAGTACAAGGAGCTCACTTGCAAGCTCAAAGCTCTTTTGAGTGAGTCATTATTGTAAAAAAAGAATTTAGGAAAGCCAGGAGACCTGACCCCCTGCATAAGTGGAAGATGGGGATCTTCCATTTATTCAGAGGGTCGGGTCTTCTGGTTTACTTATGTGCTACAGTGGGAAAGTGGATATAAACTGTCAGAAAAGGGTCAGGTGACATGGCCCCCCATCCCAAAAAAATAAAAATAAAGACAGATTGCACATACAACCTTCATTTAGTTAGTGTCCCAGGTAGGATTTAAACACAGGGCTATAACATACCCCCCAGCTGTGCCGCATTCCACAGGAGTGTACTGGAATTAGTGTCAGCAGTCCCTGTCCATTTAATGGACAGGGACTGCTGACACTTGTAGGGCACACAGAACACCAGGACTGTCATATAATCATTAGTGGGGCTCAGGTTTTGTACTCCAGCAAGCAGGAAGGTTAATTTTATTTTTTTCTTCCTTATGTCTGGCCCCTGATTTTATTCACAACCCACGGCATGGCCCTTAGTAAGATTGGATTTGACACCCCTGCTGTAAGGGGAAAGGGGCTGGGGACAGATCTGGTAAGCGGTGCTTATTTTCATGTCTGTATTTTATTTGTAGTGGGTGCCTGCTCACTAAATCCCTCTGGTTCCTGATGTCTTTTTTTTCTGATTGGCGCTGCATCTGGGCCTATGAATGTGCACGCCAAGATGTGTTAGGTTCCAAGCACTGCCTAGTATATTTTTCAGGGAGTTTGCGAAGCACAGAATCCTAAGACAAGAAGCCAGAGTGCTTTTTTAGAAACCCTATGAAAAGCCTGGTAAATTCATACTATTGGGATACATATAAAAAGTACTTAAAGGTAAACTCAATGAACTGACTTTATTACAGTTGTAGAGTTTCCTGGACTGTATTTTCAGGTCACTGAATCATTTTACTTGTTACCTGGAGAAGTTCTTTAACCAGGGCGCCAGTTTGTTTTTGCCTTCTCAGTAGAAAATAGAAGCAATTCAGGTGTAAGTTGGGTCTCAACTTCTCAAATTAACTTTTTGTCCAGTAATGGTATTTCACAACTGCTACCTGTGATATACATATTTTATAACTAAAACCATAGTTTTTTTCTCTAGTTGTGAGCCTTGAGCATTTTTGCTCCAGCCAAAAAATTCTCATATCTCTTGGGGATTGTATTTGTGAGATTTCTGCACTTGAGTTGCTGGGTCTGCACACCTGCTACAGAGGGTGGGGGTCCCATTGTTTTTGGTATATTTTATATTATAGAGAGTGTAATAGAAGCTGGAACATGTAATGGTGGAATGGAACACCCAGAGCTCCAAGGTGCATTCCTAGATGGTAAACCTCACAATTGGAGGATCCAAGACATATAAGACAGGGGTTGACTCATCCAACCATGTTCCATGTACAACTAAAACTGTCACTTTTGGGTGGACTGACTCTTTAATATTAGCAAACATGTGCCTGTTTTTAGAATGGAAGAAATCTATAAAGGACTGGTTACAGAGTTGTACAAATGACCCATTTTTCTGTCACACTTAGGAATATGATAATGAGATAATGTACAGTGGCTAAGAAAGTGCTGGGGTCCTTCAAAAGCCAATATTTATTTTGCCTGAATGAGGAATGGCAATATGAAAGTGTTCTGGAGAGAGATAAAGCATTTGTAGGAGTTGAAGGGCATTTCCCATTCAGATCTGCTGGTGCAGCAAATTAAACAGAGTGTTGGGCAAAAGACCAGTCTGGAATCAAGCTGCTGGCTTTTTGCTTTATTAACTGTTTTCCAGCCTCCCACATCCTGCCAGTGGGCACTTAAAAGATTAGAATTTCCAGTCTTGTCAGCTCTTATAGACTGCAATGATATCAATCATTTCTCCACATCAATTTAGTTCATTCACATCACGATAGGGGGATTGAAGAGTCATCTAAAAATGTGTCACACTAGAGAATTATGTGTCAATCAGCCATTCTCCAGAGTTTTTATTAACAAGATTAATTTTATTATCAAGGAAGAACAGTCTGCATTGTAACACCTTTTAGAAGAAAAACTATGCATTTAAATCTATTGTGGGTTCATGTGTAATTTAAAGATAATATTAGTTTTTTCTAGAACATTTTGCTGGATTCATTAATATTGCCATTTCAAACATATAGGTATAACCTCAGTATAAATCTCTGTAATTATAGAACAGCTTCCTTTTGTTGGAAATCCAAAAGCAAATATATGATTGTATTACTTGCAATGGTAGTCTATGCTAGTGTTTGTGTTAATGCTTATTTTTGATATACACAGGAAGTTTCTCTGTTTGCTGTATGATGCTGTATTCTGATGTAATTTTCTCCTCAGCAAGTAAAACTTAATTGTATCAACAATTTAGACACAGATTAGAGCCCGGGACAATATTGAGACAATTTTGAGACAATTCTCCTTATGAAGGCATTTAAGAAGGAAACATAAACTAGGATAATAAATCTGTCCCTATATGCACTAGAAATCAGGGAGCAAACAGGTTGAAACATGCAAACAAATTGATAAATTCCCCTAATGTACTTCTTTATTAAAACAAATGTATTTAGCAGATACCTGATTTCTTATATATGTCAGTTTATTTCCCCTTAAAATGTGCATTTTTTACACACCATCTAAATGTCTGTATAAAATGTCTATGTAGAGTCTAGAGTTTCTAACTGGAGGAGTTTAACATTATTATTATTATTGCTATTATTATTATTATTATTACTACTACTATTATTATTATTATTATTACTACTACTATTATTATTATCATCATCATTATTTTTGTTAATAGCAACAAGTGGACTCCTGCCCACTGGAGGGACACACCAGAGTTACATATAAAAACTCCTCCAGAAAAAACTGCAGTTACATTTTTCTTTCTGCTCTTTACTTTAAACTCAGTTTAGTGGATACATTTCTTTACCTGCAATAAAATGTGCCGTACAAATTGGGACTGACGTTGGTCTTTAGATTATACCAACCATGACAGCTGGAATATTGCTCAAGTGAAAACCATTACTCGCGTTTTACATCTATATGTGATTTTGCACTTTCCAATATCCCAAAGCATCCAGATGCTGCAAGGATTTCCACTGATGATTTGATATCTTGACTTGCTGATAATGTGCTCTCTCTACCACCTGCCATGCTGAATGTGAGAATTCTGCTAGCAGCACAATGATAGCATCATATGAATTGAATAACTTTGTCTTATACAGTTTCTGAAAAGTCAGTTCTGCTTTTTCCATATTTTTATAACTGAATAGACGGTTAAGTCACTGTAGTATTAGCTTACTATCCAAAAAAGATGCACAACAATGGTTATACACACAAGAGCATTCTATGTGTGCGGAAAATAAAATATCCTACCATAACTGCAGCAGGTCACAAGTGCTGTATCTCAAGGCGTGTAAAGTCTAAGCATTAAAGCTGACCTGTACTTTGTACATGCAGGGAACAGCAGGTTCGCTTTAATGTTCCCCCCACCTTAGGATAACATACCATTACTTAATTCCCCCACCACTCCATCTTTCCCACTACCGGGAGCACAGAAAATACTTGGTTCTGTCTGATATAGAGGGCCTTGTTGACTCTCTCCCCTACTTCTCATGACAAGCGCTGGTGCTTGGTGGTTGACCCAAAACTGTCACATGGGTGTGGGGAGTCAATCCTCAACCGTATGTAAGCTCCAACTATAGCACCTGGAACTTACACATGTCTTTCTTTCCTCATTCCCAGCAAAGGAACAGCAAGGGAGCCAAACCCTTTGAGTTTAAGTGTAGGGTACTGTTAATTCAACACTATAGAAAGACATTTTAAACAATTGTGCACTTCCAACCTTGTGGTAACAGGGAAGGCCCATCTCTGTTTTAGCATATGCCTTTGTACACAAAGCCCAGTCCATAAAGACATTGTTTGATGAGTTTGGTAAAGAGGAACGTGAGGGGCCTGCACAGAACTCTGACTTTAACCTCAGTGAACACTAGGGAGTTGAAATACTGATTGGGAGTCGGGCATTCTCATCCAACATCACTACCTGACGTCATGAATGCTTTTTGGCTGAATGAGCACAAATTCTCACAGATACACTCTACAATCTTGTGGAAAGACTTCCCATGCCATAAAGGTGAGCCCAACTCCATATCAATGCCCATGATATGCCCCAATGGAATGTTCGACAAGTTTGATGGTCAGGTGTCCACAAAATCTGGCCATATAATGTATATACTGCTGGGGAAAATTGTGTGTGTGTGTGTGTGGG
>NW_017308140.1:482080-503977 GCF_000935625.1 Nanorana parkeri | reverse complement strand
GTGTGTGTGTGTGGGGGGGGGGAACTAACATTTAACTTTAAAATCTTGTACAGGAGAATGCTCATGGCACTTGCTTTGCAGAACTTCAGTGCTTCAAGTACTCATTATTGCTAAATGCAGCAAAAGTATACAGTGGCTCAGGATGCAACATAAGTAGTAAGTAAATCATTTATTAAAAAAGTGTCAGCAGTGATCACTTGGATGAATGATATGGCCCTTGTTCACCTGTACCTCTTTTACATTTTAGAATTTATTGGTCTTTGCCGCTGTGCTTTTCACTGGTTTGGTAAAAATATAAATCCTCCTCTCAGCTTTGACTGCTTTAAAAACGGTCTTAAAAATTATGTTATCATCCATTCATTTGCCTTCCTCAGTAATGATATCAGCCATTGCTGTTGAGTTAAATATGGACTTTGATAAGGAAAGCCTTGAGAATAATCTTTTAAAATTTGAGTTTTGCAGTCGGCTTTGCATTGCAAAATTACAGCCCATGAGTGCTTTGCTTATCTGAGCTTTTAGATATAGGGTTCTTCTGCTTGTTAATCAAATGTTGACCTTTGTGGTGCGGAGCCGTGCTTGCGGCCTTGGTGGCATGTCATAACTATGACAAGTTTTGCCTGAGGCGCTGGAAACTGCTGTGTAAAGATGGAATCAGATTCTTTTTCAGGACATTATTTTTCAATCTCCCTGCAGTTCAGTACATAATTAAAGGCTCAGCCTGTCAAAACCGAAAGACTTTCAGACATTCCAGCTTGTCTTTTTTACTGTAAGTTTGATTTTACATTTAGGGTTTTAAAGAAATCCTTAGCAAATGTTTGAGATGTTGTGAATTCTGCAAATGACATGCTGGCTGGCTGACTGAGATCAGTGAAGGAGGCAGCAGTTGGCTTAATAAATGGCCTCTGGATAATGAATTCTGGGAATTTCAATGTACTTGTATGCAGCTGATAAATCATATTTGTCATGAAATGGCATATCTTTTTCTGTACACGAAATTGGCTTAATAAGTACGCTGTTTCTGTGTTTTCTGTTTTTTTGCTGTATGCATAAATGGTATTTTTCTGATTTCTGTTTGGAACATAATATTCCCTATAAGATGATTACATTGTAGCTAAAGCCAAACACATTTTTTTTTTAGCATTGAATAGAGTAGTGAGTGGTTGGAACCCCTGTTACTGTGTCTTTGTTACCACTGGTGAGATTCACCCCCTCTATTTGTCTTGGTGGCCATTGTCACTAGTACAGCAAATTACGGGGTAACCCAAATGTTATGGTTGTAACCAAACAAGGAAAATGAAGGAAATATTTCAATGGAGACAACTGTTCCAGTGACAACTGTACAATAGGGGAGTTCCCCTAAATTTGGAAAGATTTTCCTTTTGTGTCTCTGGGACAGGAAGTAAAGCTAAATCTCTGAAACAGGGCACAGGCAGTAAAATATATGAACCAATAAACAAATTGAGATAACTTCTCAATTTTCACAACTCACCCCCTCAGTGTCCTCTTGTGTCACTAATCTACTATCCGACATATCCGTCTGGATGTCGCAACACTTCTTAAAACTCAATCTTTCAAAAACTGAGCTCTTGATATTTCCTCCCGCCCGTGCACCTTCTCCCATCTTTTCCCTTGAGATTGTTAACACGACTATCCAGCCCTCCCCTCATGCCAAGGTCCTAGGTGTCATCCTTGACTCGGACCTCACCTTTCTTCCCCACATCCAATCACTATCCAAATCCTGCCGCCTTCAACTTCGTAACATCTCCAAAATACGCCCCTTCCTCACCAAACCGCAAAACTACTCATCCACTCCCTTGTTATCTCTCGTCTTGACTATTCCAACTCCCTCCTCATTGGCCTTCCACTACACAGGCTATCCCCCCTTCAATCTATCATGAATGCAGCTGCTAGACTCATCCACCTAACCAACCGCTCAGTGTCTGCAACCCCCCTCTGCCAATCCCTGCACTGGCTTCCAATAGCCCAAAGAAAAAAAAAATTCAAAATATTAACAATCAGTTACAAAGCCATCCACAACTCTGCCCCCGGCTATATCTCAAACCTGGTCTCAAAGTATTACCCTAACCGTCGGCTCCGCTCATCCCAAGACCTCCTGCTTTCCAGCTCCCTTGTCAACTCCTCCCATGCTCGCCTCCAGGACTTCTCTAGAGTCTCTGCCATCCTCTGGAATTCTTTACCCCAACCTGTCCATCTGTCGCCCACCTTGACTGCCTTTAGGCGGTCCCTAAAGACTCATCTCTTCAGGGAAGCCTATCCCACCTCAACCTAACCGCTCAACCATCACGTTCTCAAACAATTCATCCCCACACAGCTACCTCCTCATGTATCACTTCCCCCTCCCTTATAGATTGTAAGCCCTCAGGGGCAGGGCCTTCCTTCCCATCTTGTCTTGAATTGTATTGTGATTGTAATGTCTTCCTTATATTGTAAAGCGCTGCGCAAACTGTTGGCGCTATATAAATCTTGTATAATAATAATAATAACTTCTACCCATTTCCTAATCTAAACAATGATTTGGTTTCAAATACACTTTAGAAATAGATGCATTATTGCTAGTTGTATGCTGTATATATTTATCCTGTGCATATTAAAGCCAACCTATAAATACATTTACAAGTTTGCAATAGTACATTCTTGACATGTCACAATATACAGCAACAGTATCATTAACAAATATAGAATCTGGGATAATTATGTCATCAGTCTGCTGCGGGCAGCAGGAGATATTTCCTCCCCTTACCCAGTCATCACTCAGTGGTGCTGTTGTACGTTTCTGGCAGTTCACAAGGTGAGAGGAAGTTGCAGGGGCTCATCTGAGTGAAACAACAAGAATATACATAGCCAGGGACATAAACACTGCTGTTCAGGCACTAGGTATTACGACCAAGGATCTTAGTCCTATATGTAAATATGGGCCCCAGCTGATGTCTCAACAAAGATGGTGGAGGCCTTCTGAGGAGAAAAGAAAATTAAGTTATTGTAAGGGTAAATACTGTGATTTCTCTAGGAGTTAATAGGTGCTTGCTTGTGTTACACTTATGCATTGCCTGTAGTCAAAAAAATAAATAGCTTTAGGTCCACTTACCCCTATACTGCTCCCTTACATATACACTATATTTAATAAGCGTTCTCATGTACTCTGGTTCTACTTGGATCAGTCCTTTTCCATGTCCAACCAGCATGCTGATTTCCTGCTTTTCCTGGATCTGGCCATGGCAAGGGGCAGATTCTTTGTGGGACAGAGACAATAGTTTGCTACTTCTGCCAGAAATGCCATTTTGTATCTCTGCCTCACACAGAGCCCCCGCCATTGTGTTTGGACCTTGAAATAATAGGGAGGAAGTGTTCTGGTTGGGCCTAAGGGAGACTGCCCCCGGTAGGTAAGCAGACCTAAAATAAATCTTTTACTTTAGATACACCCTAACATTAAAAAATAACCAACTTTTTCTCATTTGTTAGCCTAATTGCAAATATGTGTAATGTGTACAATTATGATTTTGATTATCTTTGTTAGGGATGCACCGATACTAGTATCAGTATCGGTGCTGATACTGAGCATTTTCACAAGTACTTGTACTCGTGAAAATGCCCCGATACATAGCGCTGATACAGGTGCTTTACATTTATAAATAGCTTGCTGGGGACCTCAGGGCAGCCTGACAGGGACCTCACAGCGCTGCTTCCGCCTCCCGTACATGATACAGTCCCGCATGTGTCCTCCACAGACACAGCACTGCAGACCTTTTGCAGACCCCACCCGGAGACACAGTCCTATTGCAGATCCCATCCAGAGACACAGTGCCACACATGCTCTGACCCCGCAGCCCTACTGCAGACCAAGCAGAGACACAACATAAGTCACAGTGCTATACAATATGTAAATGCTGACATGTGCGACCATGGATAGCCCTACAATATGACACTCCAGCTATAGAGGGCTACAAATCTCAGCAATCCATGATTGCTGGTTGGCATTCTCCATTGCTGAGTAATCATGGATAGCTGAGATTTGTAGTCCTCTATAGCCGGTTGTCATTCTCCATTGCTGTATATTCATGGATTGATGGGATCTGTAGTCTTCTATTGCTGGTTGCCATTCTCTATTGCTGTATAATCATGGAGTGAGTTACATTTCTTCATAATTATAAAGAAACTGCCCTATAATAATTTGTCTGTATTGTTTTAGAAATAATGTCACATGTCCCTTTAAGAAAATGTATCGGTAATTGGTATCGGCAAGTACCTGAGGGAAGTACTTGTACTTGAAAAAATGGTATCAGTGCATCCCTAATCTTCGGGAATGCGTTTTGTCACCAGAAGAGCTCTTACAATAGAGAATATTATATCCCCTAGCTCCTTCTCATCCCAGAGATCGAAAAAAGATACATGGCTGAGCAGTAAAGGCCGTTTTAAGTGCAATGCATCACGGTGGTCAAGCTGTGCTTATTTTGGAGATTCCCATACATTAAAGTCTTTCTCATACTCCAGATTGTTCAAAATCAAACAATTGGTTAATTGTCAAAACAGGTTTGTAGTATAAGTAATCTCCTGCACTATTTTCAAGAACCATATGTGGGGAGGACTACAAGAAGACTCTGTGACAGGATGAGGGACCACTTGTTCAATGTAAGAACTCACAAAGATATGAATGTGGCAAAACATTTCTCTCTATCGCCATCCATTATCTCTCTTTTCCCTTCCTTTTTCCTTTTTCTCATTACATTTTTCCTTTTTTTTCATTCACCTTCCCTTCACCCTTTCCCCTTCTTTTTCTCTTTACCTTCCCCTCTTTTCCCCACCCCCTCTTCCTCCCTCTTCCTCTTCCTTTCCTTTATTTTTCTTTTGCCCCATTTCCTTTCTTTTCCCCATTCCCTTCTCTCCCCTTTCATCCCTGCTCTTCCTGCTGCTTTCTTCCTCCCCCCTCTTTCTATTCTCTTTTTTTTCCATCTTTTTTCTCCCCCCCCCCCCCCCTTTTTTCTTCTTCTAATGAACTCTCTATTTTTGGAAGATCTGAAAGAGTTTATTATTATATAATAAAAGGGTATGGCTGTTGGCTAGTAGCATGTACCTTGCAATATCAGGTAATTATTAGGGTATGTGTTTTGTATGCCATTTTAACCAGTTTGCTGTTGTACAGGATGATTGTCATTTTGTCTGATTATAGTCAATAGAGTTCTGACCTGTTTAAAGAAATGCACCTGTACTTGTTGGTATTTGTACAGCTTACTCCAGGTTCACTCCCATCTCTACAACTAAGCCTGGATAGGGTGAAACGCGTCAGCATGGCCGGACCTGAGGTGGGACTAATGCTGCTGTGTGATCTCTATCAACTACAATAAACTATCAGCAAGTGAGATACGGAGTGTGGCCGGATTCCTTATCTATCATCCCAATAACAGTGATTACTGGAGTGTAGACATGCTCTAGCCGGTGGGCACCCGTTCGTGGTTTTCCTCCTGCAGCTGTGGAGGAGCGGTGTCAATCTGTCTATTGATATTGAGATGGTGAAATATTAAAAGTTTGAAAAAAAAAAACAGTGATTATTATTATTATTATTTAATATTTAGTGCTGACAACCTGCACCCCCAAATTGCATTGTAGCTGGGAACAATTTGATTGAATAAATTGTTATTCCTATCCATGAAACATTACAACAGTGATTCCTGTAGACTCTAGTAGAGATAGAGTAGTTGTATTGACTATTTATTTCTGAATTATCAGTACATAGTTAGACATATGACTCAATCTGTGCTGCTACTAGGGAGACCGGCCAAGACATCCACCATTTTGCAATGTATACCGCATCTTCTGGGCCTTACCTAGCCCCGCATGATTCTAATCAAAACAAGCAGGTCCACAGAATTGCATGCAAAAAATTGTCAGGTTTATTGAATAAGCAAGAGGCACTCACAAACTGACATCAACAACCTCCTTGATGTGTTTCATACAGTAAGCGCTGACACATAAGGATAACATCATATCAACTGCTGACTGACTAAATAGGGACACGCGTCTAATAATGAAATCTCTGTCATCGCTCAACAGCTGATGTCTTGAAGATGATGTATCTTGATGATGAAGACTTTAAAACATATTATTATGTAACAGTATTTCTCAAGGATGAAAAGTTATATTACACCAACAATTATGATACATTCTGTGTGCATCAAAAAATTGTATCAATATGAATGCAACATGAAATAAAAATGAAATACAGACAGCAATATTATTAATTCACTGAAAACTCACAGGGATGATTGTTGATGTCAGATTATAAATGCATCTTGCTCACTTAACAGAAGGGAGGAAGGAAAGGAAGGTAGGAAGTTATGAAAGGAAAGGAAGGTAGGAAGGTACAGAAGGGAAGAAAGGTACAGAAGGAAAGGAAGGAATTAAGGAAAGGAAAGAAGCAAGGAAGGTATAGAAGGAAAGGAAAGGTAAGAGGGAAGGTACAGTAAAGGAGAAGGAAAGGAAAAGAAAAGAGAAGGGAATGGAAAGAATTGGAAAGTAAAGGAAAGGGAAAGGAAAACGGAAAGTAAAGGAAAAAGAAAGTGAGGGAAAGAAAATGAAAAGGAAATAGGAAAGCAAAGCAAAGGAAAAAAGGAAAGAAAAAGGAAAAGAAAGGAAAATGAAAAGGAAAGGGAAAGGAATACGCCTCTCCTTCAAAAAGATTTGAGCAAATGTTAATGCAAATGCAGAAATCTTACCTGCTTTTCTGGAGATACTGAAACAGTCCATTTCAGTGTGGTTCTTAAAATTTTTTAAATGCTGAGGTTCTGCTATTAATGTGATTGCACTATCATGTCCAGTGATGTTGAAAAAACATTGCGTCCATTAAAGTCCAGTAAACCAAAACAAATGCTGGATAGCTATATGTCAAGCATAAACTACACTTAAACTGCCTACGGACACCATGTGGACCTACAGAGGAACCAATTGTTGTAGCTGGGAATGAGGTTTCTGGGAGAACCTGTCTACAAAGTTTCCCGGAAGAGAAATTATGTTTTGTTGGCCAATTCTAGAAAGGCATGATAGGTTTCAGATTGAAGTTGAAATTTTCATAACATTAATTAGAAAATGATTTGTGCACCAGTTATATGCATTTTTAAAGAAATTAAATTTTCCTGTAAGTGTGATCAGCAAGAAGTGTTCCAAAAAAAAAAGATGAAGATTTAATGTTGTTTCCTAAAAGTTATTGAAGTGCTTTTCTGTAACTGCTTATTTAATATGTGCCACACATTTCCATGCTACCGTCTGTTATGTACAAATACCTGTTAATGTTCATGCTTTGTCTACACAATTTGGAAATGGGGAGATGGGATTTTGGCAGCTGAAAACATTTGATGATGTTTCCTCTGAAGTGTTGGAATTCGCTGAAGTGCCTCGCTGAACACAACAGATACCAGTTTCTCTGGAGCAGAATTTTTAGATCAAAGGATAGGAAAGGTCGATACAAGTACAGTGGCTTTCTAAAATTACTATTTATATCTACGTTCACAGTTCTAAAAAAACAATTGGATAAAATCTGACAGAGAGCCAACTGTTTTGTGAGTAGCAAAAGCTCAAAAGATATTATACAAGTCTTGGCCAAAATAACTTCTTATTGTTTAACCATTTCGCTGCCAGGCCCTGAGTTCCACTTTTGACCTCAGCTGGCCAGACAATTTTTCACCTTTTTTAATTTTTAACTGCAGCTTTCAGAGTTGGTAAAATACCCCCGATGCTACATTTTCTTAAAAGCACGGGGCCAGTAGAATAAAAAGATGGTGCTGCTAATTTTATAGGTCCCCTGACAGTTTCACAAATGTTTATCAAGTCAATATTTTTTATAGAAATGCACTAAAATCTTTATCAGCGCATAGTAAAAAACACAATTTACAAGCCTGTCAGCCACTGATGACAGCTATTCATTTACTAGGAACAGTCAGGGGATCCTTCTGCTTAAGCTTATGGTCGCTGGAGTGGCCATGAGCTTATAGCAGAAGGGTAAATGCAGCTGGCGTAAGGCATACTGAGCTGGCCAGCTGGCAATGTTCTGCCGTATGCCTTACATCGGTGGCAGGGAAAGGGTTAAAGAAGACCTATCCCTAAAGATGAACTCTGGGAAAATCAAAAACTGCAACCCCCACACTGCAAGGATTAAGTGCTCCTTTTGTCTAGGGGCTCAAATAAAGCGGATCCTCAGTCCTGCAGTGGTCACACTCACCTCTCTTCCCCTCTACTCCGGCTATGGAATATCCCTCAGCATCCTCATGTCTAATGCAGGTCAGTGGACCTGCTTAAAGCTGGGTTCACACCTAGGTGACAGCGTTTTATCCACATACATCAAAACGTGCGTAGCTCATTGATGTTAATGAGCAAATGCAGAAAAACACAGCAAACGCGCATTTTCAAGCGTTTTCTATTGAGTCTATGGGGTCAAAGCTCCTGTACTTTTTCCAGCTACAGGCATTTTGCTTATTGCGACAAAACGCTCAGATGTGAACAGGGCCATAGAAATGAATGGCATTTTCTGGGGGCCATATTTTTTAAGTTTTTTCTTGGGCAGAAAAAGCGCTACAAAGTGCTCAGTGTGAACCAGTTCAAAGACATGATGATGTCAGCAGTCCTTAGACCACATAGTTCAGTGGAGAAGAGGCTGCCTGGAACAGTCTAGCAGCCCAGAAGGAGCTGGTGGGACAGAAGATCAGATGAGAAGTAGTCCCAATGTAGGGTAAGTTTTAAATTTCTCTGGAGCTCTTCTTTAAAAATCTAAAAGGAATTTATTAGCACAGTTTAATGTGAGAAAGCAAAACAGTAAAACAATGTAGCATTAGAACAGGGGACGACAAATGAATATGGAATCCAGGAGCCAGCCTGTTCAATCCAGTAGCCAGCTCCACTGACAACAACTAGAGAAAACCTTGAAAATAAGGCGCCAGCTGTAATTTCTAAGGAGCATTGGTGACCCGGCTCCTAGGATTTGCCCAGCCCTGATATAGCATATAAATTCATAATTAGAGCCAGCAGAATCCTTCACCGGTACTGGTCACATAGCATAGGAAACCTCTACACTGCTAGACTCACAGAAGCCTTTCAGGACTTTCAGGACACTGATGATGTCATCAAGGCTTGTGCCTCCAGGAATATGGTTAAACAAGACAGAATGAGAGCCCAAAAATGTTTATTGCATAAAACGACAGCAAAGAACAGCCAACACGTTTTGGCGCTCAACGACCTCCCCCTTCTTCAGGGCTTAAATGGTCGGTAGTATTATGAACTCAAAAGGTGGCACAAATTTCCAGGGATTAATTACTTGCAGTATAGGGTAAAGCCAACATCAGAATCTTCTGAATATATGAATCCAGCACCTCCCCTGTACTTGTTCCAGGGCTTTGAAATGGATGACAGTGTAAACAAGGGAAAAGGAGCAGCTACAGAGTGCTTCCTGTTGTGTCATTAACAAGTTACTTGTTTCACATTGGGTTGCCTAGGTCCAGGTCCACTTTACAAAGATTGTGGTGCTCTACTATTAATGTCTTATTAGCTGGGAACATGTTCCTGTATTACTGAATCTATAATTAACATGCATGAAATTCTGAATGCAGCCACTGGACAGCCTAGTGACATTTCAGATGAACGGCATGGCGTTATTGTACTAGAAAATTGTATATTTCTCCAGAAAATGTTCCTTTCCTGAATCTTTTGTTTCAGTTTGGCTTCATGGAAAATGAAAGGTTGTGGCTCAATTTCACACTGTTTTAACCCTTTGCTGCCAAGCCCTGTGCTCCACTTTTGGCGTCAGATGGCCTCCCTTCTTTTTTTTTAAATTGACTGAAGATACACAAAACTGTAAATAAGTGCCTTACGCTAAAAATCTGAAGTTTGGCATAACACCTATGCCTGGTGGTAACACCCAATGAGCAGTGCCATGTGTGCATTGCCTTGGTGTATGTTGTAATAAAATGACCCAGGCATCCATTTAATCTCTACACTGCACATTACAAGAAGCTGCAATGCATCACAACGCATTAGCATGCATAGTTTTAATTAATGTAATTTGAAAAAAGGTTGAAAAAAATAAAAAAATCAAGCACTGTGATGCGTTGTAACAACACAATATACAATGTACAATCTAGAATGCACATGAGCTTTTGCCTTCTGGGGTGACCAGGCCAATGTTGATGCACTGTGCATTGCATTAGGGAAGCAAATTCATTTATATGGGCTGCCCAGTGCACAGAAATCACATCGAAAAGGTGAAAGTACGTTTATTTCAAATGAAGTAAGTTGTTAATGTTAAAGACAAACTCCAGGTGTCATACTTCCAACATACAGGGTTATTCACAAAAGGGTGAAGAGTTTGGAGAAGACAGGAGAAGTGAACAATCTAGGACAACATAGCCGATTTGGAAAGATTCTCCAGTTCAGCTCACTTTCAAGGTCAGCTATGTTGTCCTAGATTGTTCGCTTCTTCTGCCATCTCCAAACTCTTCACCCTTTTGTGAATAACCCTGATAATAGTCTTTATTTCACATTTATGTTATAAATATTGGTTCTCGCATCAGTGCCATCTAGTGGTCAGCTGTTATCATGTTACGATAACTTTATGTTGCAATGAGTATTTTGACTCTCTGCTCTTTCCATCCCATCTAACACTTTCATTGTGAAGGGGATTCACAGGAAAGAAAACTATTACTTTGTGGACTGTAATGTGATGGGAAAACATTATTCGCCATTTTCTTCAATGTGACAGCAGGTGTGCTCATGGACGTCTGCTAGCACGATATAATACTGCCAGCTGATTAGAGACATTGTTGCAGTGTATTGCATTTGTGTATCTGCAGCCAACTGCTCTTCTCTGACATAAACATATAGCCTGCCAGACATGTGTGTTCACCAATGTTAGTCTATGCATTCATCCTACAGTATGTCATTTTTACAGTGCTTTTGACGTTTTCTGCACAATGTTGTACCATCTGTTATATGCTTTTTTTTGCCACTGATTTTGTCTTAGTAATTATTCAGACTTCTCCACACCGTCTCACTTATTGAAGGATAGGAGGGTTTTGCTGCAAGGCACACGGCATACGCCGTGCATGCCACAGAGAGTGCATAGGTCAGGTGTGCGTATCACACAAAGCGCAGGGGTCAGAAGTGCAGAAGTGGGTATCAAATAGTGCAGGGGTCATGAGTATGTATCACACAAAGTACAGGGGGTAGGAGTGTGTATCATACAGAGCACAGGGGACAGGAGTAATTATTTGTACCCAGAGACCAAAATCCCCCCCCCCAGTACAGACCCTGAATCACCCAAACAAGTATTGATTCCCCTCCTTTCCACAGCACCAAGACCTCAGATGCAGTGGCAGCTCAGAGTGAGAGGAAGTCCTTCATTTGGCTGTCTCATGTGACCAGAACTGAGGAGGAACTAAGGGGAGCCTCCTTTGGCACTGACAGGTGGAGCCGCAGTGCAAGTGACTGGTTGCATTTTTGCACAGTGCACCCAAACATGTTATAGTGCATCACAAAATGCTGCGGTGCATGAATGTCATGTTAAATTATTATTTCTTTAAATACTGTGATGTATGTTACAGCGCAGTGCAGAATATGTAAACACCAGCGGGCGTGCATTGTGAGCACCTTAACGCATTCCCGCTGGTGTAAATGAGCCCTAAGAGAAAACTGTACGTGCAAATACACCTATAAATAAATACTGCAACACACATTTTTTTAATAGGAGGCCATAGTTCCACTTTAAATACCTAGAGAAATTTATACAGACAACTGGTATAAAATTATTAGATATCATACCTAAATCCTCATACCAGTTATTGCAGAACAAGCCCCATAACACCTCCCTCCCTACCCATGTCCTGCAAAGCTGCATCCATAACCCTACAAGGCAATGCATTTATGCAACTGGTCCTTTTAACACGCCCCTCTGAGGAAGCCCCAGTGGTTTGGGGGGAAACGCGTAAGGGTCAGCGTGTGTTTTAGACTCCCCTGGATACCCGCATTACTTCACCCATGGTCGAGGGAACGAAACAACCTTTCATGTCGATTGACAGGACAGGATGGAACGAAGATTTCTCAACCACTGTCATCTCGTAACTGCAGTGAAATCTGTAGGAATCTGAACCGAGATTGAGAACAGCTTGTGGGCTGAGGTTGCTCCATCCCACTATCCACCTTTCAGCCCAGTGTGTCTCTATCCACTTCGCTGTGCGGCCGCACATGCTGGAAACAACCCCCGGATTCCTTTCTGGATCGGGAGTGACCGACACCCGCTGATTAGTGTGAGCTCAAATGAGCTGGGAGTGACACGCTCATCGGAGCCTCCAGACATACAAGGATAAGAACTATCTGGAGTCACAATCCCACACAAGGATATACCTCACAGAATTCACTTCATCCGTGTTTAAACAGTAGACCCTACAAGGACTGTCCCTCATCGTAAACCACACAGGTTGTGAGTACGCTCTGACACTTTGTATCGGTCTTTAAAACACATTATCGTGTATATATTAGTGACTATCTACCACTGAGGTGGTTTCTAGATCATCACTCGCACTACTATAAGTGGAATTTCCAGGAGATGTCTTTTTACTTGTTTTTAGATGTCTTGTTATATTGGATCCTATGTGTATTTTTCTTTAATTGTCATTAAATATATTTTTTTATACATCATTACCATTTTGTGTCACCTGTTTACTAGATCAGCTCCAACATAGGGATTTCTTTGTTTAGGGGAACTCTTTTTTGAATCCAGTTAACAATAGTCTACTGTAGTTTGGAGAAATCACACCCCTTTCTGTGAAAATGCCTAGAGCACACATTGATATGTGTTTAAGAGGTCATCCATGGAGATGGTCTGTGCTCCCTAGTTCCCTACAGCTGTAAATCTCAGCTTTGCGTGTGTAGCTCTATTTCCTAGGGGACTGCTAGATAGATGGGTCCTTCTGCAGTCCCTCACTGGTGACCCCCCTGAACTGGACCCGACACTCACTAACATACCAGTAGTGTACTGGCTCATGCACACAGGTGGCTGAACCTGCCCATCATTAATTGCCTTTTGCCCTCTTATAGGCCATTGCATACGTACCATAGTGTATGCATACAGACGCACATGCAGACAGCCTGGATCACCCCCTCACATCTAATCACAGCCCTCCTTTCGGCTCTCTGCTATCATAGCCACCCTGCTCCAGTGGACAGGGGTTGTTCCAAGGCCGCTGCTTCAGCCAATCATGTTTCTCCTCTTCTTCCCTGTGCTGGCCGCTGTCCATTAAGGCCAGGAGGGCAGAGGAATCCCATGGGGGGGGGGGGGAAGGGTCAGGCAGGGCTGCACCGGCGTAGCCACAAGCTGGGCTACACATTTCTGTGCATTTAGCAGGTGTTTTATTGGCAGCACCCTTACCACATACTGTAGATGTTGCGGCTACTGGAAGTTTTACAAAGTTCCCATCCTTGATGTACCCAGAGAAAAGCCGTGACTCATAGTCCAACCACTGATTATTCTGGTTGTTGGGTTAGCAGGGTAACTCATTTGCAAATTAAAGACTAAGGACAGTCGCAGGAATGCAAAAACTCATTGCTACAATATTTTTGAACATACCTACAAAACGGTATGCAAATGTATATTTTTTGACCTGAAACTGAAATACTTCTTTAAGAAAATTGCATCCCTCTTGCAAATCCTATGACATTTCTCCTTGTTTTGGCCATTGAATCTTTCAGTTATTTTCTAATCTCAACCATGCTAAGGAAATATCAAGCACAATGCAGATCATCAGTCTGAAGCTGTTTGTCCTTGTGGTGCCTGTTTGTTCTGCTGTTGGTACTATAGACTCTGCATCACCAATAATTTACCTCACCACATCAGTTTCACCTTATTAACGCATGCATCTCTGCCTGTGGCCTTGCTGCCAACTTCTTCCCTGCTGTCTGCTTCATTCCCCATCTTCCTTGCAGGCATTCACTTTGTACTGTCCCTAGCTAGCTCATTCTAACTGGACTACAGCCAAATTCCTTCTAGCAACATATCATCAACTACTTTAAACATGAAGGCAAAGGTTGTGCGATGGCAATCCATATTTAGGATTATAGGGACAGTAAAATGCCTTTTGCTCAGTTCTGTTTTTTATTTAAGGTCTGTAAATCCGTATTTTGTATTTTTTTTTCCAATTAACTCTTTAATGCTTCGTTTTACAAAAAGCATTCCATGGTGTATCCATGACAATCAGTTTGCAATGCACAATCGTGCCGGCTCTCCTTAGGAGGATTAAAATAATATACATTGTATATATTATTTTATAGAAACATTTCCCTCTTTCTTCAATGGATGGATGGATCTAGCATACTATTTACTATTTACTATTTAAACTCTTTACAGATATGAGACAGTAAGGCTCATTTACGTTATAAGACATTAACAATCTATTGAGTTATACAATACTGCAACACACGATAATGCGCTATAAGGTTTACTGCACCCCAACTCATATCTACAGTTCGCTGCAATGCACCTGAAGTACAGCACACTGCAAAGCAGAGATGCATGTGCTCAGTACATTGCATTGCTTTGCACAGAAAAAAACATACAGGGATGCATTAGGGCACAATGCCAAATGCATCGTGCCCTAATTCAGAAAAACATGTGTTGCTCCACACTGCATTATGGTGTGTGTGACTAGGGATGAGGTCCGCCTCTACCATGGGTTCGAGATACATCCTGCGGGTTAAAAATTTGTGTTTTTTTTTAAACCATATAAGGGGGCATTTGGGCCAAGCAGTCCCTTCACTATAAAAGTGAGATGGCACAGAGCAGCCATAGTGTGAGTGAATTGGAAGCTGTTGCAGGAAAATCTAAGACTGCATAGGGATAGATTAGAGTCATTCAGGAAACTTTCATTATAATTGCTAGCTCTTTGGGTCTTTGCTGCCTCCTTTTTTATTTCTTATTATTGGGGGATTTTTTGAGTTACATTTTATTTTATGGTTGTTGGTCAATTTTAGCTGCTGTCCCATCCGTAGCAAACTACATTTCTCCCAACTTTCTGATATGGGATATAGGGACACCTTCCAGCACAATGGGGGGAATTTATTAAAACTGGAGCAGACAGAAACTGGAGCAGTTGTGCACAACATCTCTCTTCAGTTTGCTCAGTTGAGATTTGAAAATGAGAGATAGAAGGTTCGGTTCGTGACCTATTCGGTTCGCAACCAGAATCGTGAAACAAATTAAGTTCGTGAACTGAGGTACCACTGTATTTAGGCATGGACACACACCCTGCCACGGCCCCACTTATGCCAACCAATAAGAATTCATATGTCAAGATGATTGGTTAAACCCAGTTTTTTTTCACCATTACTTTTCTTTTATATTGATATCAGTACATCAGACCAAAAAGAGGGACAACTGAGAAGAAAAGGCACAGAGGGATTTGGTTCCAAATGAGGATAAGACCCTCCAAAAAGGAACAGTTGGAAGGCATACAAGCTGTTTTTTTTTTTGTTTCTTTTTGCTGCAAGGCTTCCATTAAAAAAAATAACTTTTGTATCAGGGGTTGGTATGTGGCCTTTTTTCAAGTTTGGGGTGAAGTAGGCTTCAATAAATGATTGTAGTGAAGACCCACTTATTAAAATTAAAACATCTCAAATTGTCATGCATTTTAATTTAGACAGCCTTCTTGAAGTAGGTGAACTGAAAATATGTTATCACTTCAGGCTAAAGCCAGCAGTCAAATTATGATTTGCTTATTGATTTGAGAAAGAGATGAGCTTGATCAAACACTGCATTAACTTGCCAGCTGTTTCTAGTGAGCCAAATCCCTCGTTGCTAGTCTTGTCAAACAGAAAACCATTGTGGGCAGTGTGTGTGTGTGCTGCTGTCATGGGAACACAACTTTTTTTCTTACAGTGAAGGACATTACAAAGGGTCACCATACAGTCCTCAGAGTCTGACTAATTACTTGGATTTATCAATACCTTTGACAGAGTGCTTACTGTGATCATATAGTGAGCTGTTGCTTAGAAAAGTAAGACAACTGTTAAGTAGCAGCCACATTAAAGTTAATTTCTACCTTTGTAAGTGATTAGCATTTATTGTGGTAACGTAGAGGTGCAGTGATTATGTACAGTATATGTGTGCACATTTTCCTGACTCACATTGCAGGCTTTCTTTATTTTTTATTGGGCCTAAATCCTATAACTTAAAAATGTTCTCTGAGGCCTGACACCAGGGTCGGATGTAAAGCAGTCTGTAAACAGCTGTCTCCCTCCCTGTGATTCTGTGTGACACGATCACTAAACACCAGCTCACAATACAATGGTGTGTGTGTGTGGGGGGGGGGGGGGGTGCCACTATGAATACTAATGAATGGGGGTGGAGAGCTCAGTTGTAATATACACACATGTCTTGCACAGCACAGAGGTGGCCATTTCCATGAAGAGATGATGAGGAAAGCTAACAAAAAACGTATGTTTCTGTGTTCATATACAGCAGCTGCATATGCCTGCTTCATGCAAACTCAGTGTACATTTCTGGCATATGTTTATTTAAAAATACCTCTGCAAAGGTAGAAATGGGTTTTACAGTGTTTGCTTGTACTTTTCCAATGTTTCCACTGCTGTAACCCCCTCAACCCAACACTTCTAGGTATGGGGAACACGTGAAACTCCCCCAGTCCCCCACAATTCAGAGTCTTAGTGCCTGAGAGCAGTTACATATGGGCAGGGTTTGTGCAGTTAGTCATTTGTACCTCACCACTGTGAGAAGATTTGGTAAGAAAGAAAAAATAAGGTATGCAAAGAATAAAAAGCCTGCAATTATCTAGAATTATCTGTTTGTAGATTGTCATTACTAAACATTTCTAAAGGTGTCTTTGTTGTTATTTTGAAGATATGGGTAAAGTTCCACTTTAAGTTTAACCAGTTGACATCCGCGGTGTTAAACCCCCTTCGCATCCAGGCCATTTTTCAGTATTCAGCGCTGCGGTACTTTGACTGACATTTATTCCGTCATGCAACGCTGTACTGAAATGAATTTTATACACTTTTTTGGGAACAGATAGAGCCTACTTTTGATGGTATTTATTCACCACTGGAGGTTTTTATTTTTTACTATATTAAGGAAAAATTACCGAAATTAAAAAAAACAGTTTCCCCTATATTAAATGATAAAACATTTATTATTACCCAATTTTTTTGGTAAAATATAAAAGACGGGGTCACGTCGGGTAAAAAGACACCAAACATGTCAAGCCTTAAAATTGCGTGCGCGCTATCAATTTAAACACATCCCACGTGCATCAAAGCATGAGGTGTTCCATGTCTTGAACAGTTTGTTTTCTTTCTAATGCAGCCCTAACCTGAGGTGAATAGCCTGACCCCTGACAGCAGCTGCAGAGTGGGACTCCTGCTCTCTGTGTAGAAGCAGTGGTTTCTCTGCAGAGGTCCAACATGCCCCTTGCTGAGACATACCTATAGCTTTGCAATTAGCTAAGCTCATGCTTATGCCTGCTGTTTGGAGAGTTCTGTCTCTGACAGAGCAAGGGGCTTAATAAACCTCAGCAGAGAGATCAATGCTTCCACAAGATATAATTGTCCCACTCTGCCACATGCTGGCAGGGGACAGGCTTTTCTGCTCAGGCTCTAAAACTTTGAACACCTTTTGTTTTCATACACCGGGAATGTATTCAGCTTACTTCAACTTAATTATTAGACATTATTGATGAATTAATTAATACATAACTGCATTCATTTGTGTATTCTATATCTTTGCAGAGTTCAGTTTTAATGCTTCCTTTGATAATAACTTTTCATTATTTTCTGGCTCTGACTTGTAATCTGTTTCCTAGTTGACAATATTTTGAAATAATTTCAAAGGCACACTTTGCTGTTGAAGTGATAAATATAAGCAAGCAGCTTACTAGTGAGTCTCGGAAGACCATAACAAACTACAATTTGATTATTGCATTGTTAAATACCTTTATTTTGCATTTTAAGTAATCCTATTAACAAAGTGTAAGAGAATTAATTATATTACTAGACAATCAATGTCAATGTTATTTCCAAAACAAAAATAGTTTATTTGGAAAGTGGTAAATAATTAACACTATGGACATTTTCAGTGTCTGGTAGCACTGTTTGACAATATATAGGTGTAGCGCTCACCCCCGAAGGAGCCGCTGATTGTACCAGGTCCATATCTAGTCAGTCTAGGGATTGATTTCCAACTGCCCCGATTAGCATTAACCGCCCTCTTCTTGCTGCCCATAAATTGAGGTCCACTCCAGTTGTAGGGTGCTAGTTGAACAGTTTATTTAGCTTATAATTAAGGAGAGAGGGTATAGGGTCTAAGTGCACAGGTCTCCTTAGCTCCAGACTCACCGGATCTTATCTTAAGGGAGTAAATATCCACAATCCATGAAAGAACACTGACCCCGCTCTGAAGTCCACATAAATCCAAGGCACTTCAAGATCCCGCACTGGTCCTGGTTCTTCCATCTTTCAGGCATTCTCCAGGTTGCAAGCCTCCAAGGAAACTTCTCTTCCAGCTACTCAGCCAATGCCCACCCCCCAGGCCTCGGCCTAGCCTGGGGACAGGCCGAACAGGAACCCAACCTTAATCCATGGCTGGTCCAGGCAAGAGAGAGAGCACCTGGCAGCTCCCACCCATATATGTACACTCTGTCAGCAGGCACCACTAGCTGAAAGAAGCCCAGTAATTGGCTGCTGCACTGTACACACATTACAGTGTCACCTATTGGCTGTCCCACAATGTGACAGAGTCTCACTCTGCCCTGGGGGGTACAGACAAGGTTGGACACCTGGGATTAACATGTACTTGCTGCTATAAATCCAACCAGGCTGTCTACAGCCCTGGCATATCTCTAAATGCATAGTAGGCACTTCACAAAAGGTGATGGGCGCTACATAGGCTTGTGTAGATGACCTTTTAAGAGGCTGTCCAAACCTTGCTTATGCTAGACTGTGTATTTTGAAGAACACAGTTCATGAGAATGTAGGCGGTACCCTTCCAATTAACATACTTTAAACTTTACAACATAAATAAATGAATAATACTCATAACACCCAGTGGATTGAAAACTTGCCGCGGCCCCTTTATTGGTTACCATATTAATTTATTATATTTAAAATCATTTCAACTTCATTAAACTCAAACTGATAACTGTGATAACTCACACTTAAAACCAACCATAAAATCGCCCAGCCACTACGACTCAAGCAATATTATAAATAACCATCCACCAATAAGTCCCCTCTTTTAAAGAGTAACAAACCACATAAAGGAGCACGCGACAAAGATAGCTTAATGGCGGGTGGGCGGGAGCTCGCTGTGAAAGAGTCCAGCCGAGTTACAGCTCTCCCTCAGGATATCCTTTATATAGGCTACTGGAAACGGTCCAGAACCTTCCAGAAACGACACGAGCCAGGAGTTTTCCTGCCGAAACCTGTCCGTTAAATCTCTTAAAGGAACAGTACCTAAAATTAAGTACAGAAAAAAAAAAACAGAGAGAAAAACTGGAAAAAACACAGGGACCGCCACAATCCCATGTTAGTGGGCCCAAATAAATTGTTCTCACTTTTCCAAAGCATCTGAATAGGACAGCCTAATGGGACTGCTGCCCATAGAGTTCAATAACAGTAACAGGTGACGGGAGACTGTTTCAGCTGCACAGTTTACAAGCATTGTGTTTGAGTGGCAACCCTTTGAAGTCTTTCCCAACCCCTAGAAGGAAGGCAATCCCCCTGCTGCTCCTGGATTTTGTCAGGTGTGCGAGATTAAGGGATCCAGCACATGGTCATATACAAATACGGTAACTAGTACACAGGATCTTGATTGCAGATGCTGGCATCCAGTTGGTAGCCTGTATAAAAAGTGCTCTGAGTGCTGTTTGCATGTTACATTTTGCAACGTTTACATGTGTACAACATATAGCACAAGGGTGCCCTATTGATTGCTAGGATACTAGGTGGCTCCAGCTTCCTATATCAAAGTAATGAAAGGCAATAGGTGGCAAAGAGCTGCCTGCATCCTAGCAACGAAGAAGGTTAGGCGGCTTAGACTGCCTGCATCCTAACAATAAAGAATGTTAGGTGGCTTGAACTGTCTGTGTCCTAGCAACAAAGGACACTGGGCAGCTTAAGCTGCATGGCATTCTAGCAACGAAGGATGTTAGGTGGCAAAGGGCTGCCAGTGTCCTAGCAATGGTCACATGTAGGACCTCAGATGCAGATTTTTCTATTTTGAATATTTTATTTGTATTGTGTTGCCCTGTGTGTATGTGCCCATAGAAAACAATACAGCTGTGTGCAGATCCGTAAAAAAATACTGTACTAATGGCAATGTGCATTCACAGAAGTGGTGTCGGCTGCAGCAACTTGAGAGTCCTAAATAAAGATGTCAGCAACACAATTCTGAATGAGTATTGATATGCCTGAGAGTGGCAGGGCGTCAGTGAGCTGGACAAAACGCCAGACAGAGTATCCCAGGTTTCTGAGAGCTCTTAGCAATGTAGGACACTGTGGCCTGTCTCCTCAGAGATACTAAGTATCAAAGCCCCTGTAAATAAAAAAAAATAACCCCTTGGTGCCCCCTAGTTTAAAAAAAAAGTAAATACAATTAAAAAATAAAGTTTTAAAAATTATTACAAATTGAAAAAAAAATTAATAAAAAAAATAAGAAAATATAGTGTCAAGGAGGCTATTAAAGATAGGAGACAAACATACCACATTCTAAAATTGTTCCAAACTAAAATTGTATTTCACTCCTTCATTTTGTGATCTATAACTCCCAATATAAACTGAAATGTCAGACATATGATATACCCTATAAATATATTCCCTATAATCAGGACAAATACAATGATTTATTATGAATTACTTTCTGTTAGCTACACTAATTATGTACACATTATTATTGCCAAAACTGTGAAAAATGTGGGGTTTTTAATTTTTGTTGCATTGTTTTGTATTTTTTTTTTTAAATAAGAATGTATATATATTTCACATCAAATTAAAGCCCATTTTGTCCTTTAAAAAATGGTATATAATATATGTAGCTGCAATGCATGTGGAAGATGGCATTACGGATAAACAAACACATAGCAAAAATGTCAAAATTGCTCAGGTCCCCAGGATACATCTTCACATTTGACAATCTTCATAGCATAGTTACATAGTTACATAGTAACTAGTAACATCTTCACATTTGACAATCTTTTTTTTTTTTTTTTTTATAAATTCTTTATCACATTTGACAATCTTCATAGCAATCCGAGAATACACAACAGTATGATGTGGGAATGGTACATTTTCAGTTAGAAGTTCACTAGATGGTAGTGTATACAAACTCCTGTCTGCCTTTAGCTGCCCTCTTCTATTTCGGCTGACACAATGTGATAACAGACAGCAGTAGGAAAAGTGATTATGTAAGACTTATAAACTGGTAAATGAGCTCATAATCAGTGAGGACACGCAGTGCTTGGTGCTACCAATCCTTTCTACAACCTACAGTGACTCAGTGTTATGAACAAAGTGTCATCAATTGACCAGTTCAAACTCTGACCTCTGCATACAAAATGCAAACATTGTTTCTTGCTGTTCACAAAATTCACATTCATTTAAGCCCTGTTTGGCCACTGTTAAAGCAAAACTATATTATATGCTGATCAGTGCGCCAGTATCTTTTTTACATCACAATCTTCTGGCCCAGGTCCTGGAAATTAAATTAAAAGTAGTTAAGCTACCCCCAGGAGAAATGCAATATGACTCATTTGGATTCTGAGAGTAAAACCAGATCATAGTAAATCAAATTTAAAAGTCTGATCTCTGGGATTTTTTATGCTGACCTTTTCCTGTTATATTGTT
>NW_017308140.1:464406-481984 GCF_000935625.1 Nanorana parkeri | reverse complement strand
AAAACATGGCTATCTGGAAAGTTTATTGGTTGTTTTGTAGCTGTATTTATTGGTCAGATATTTAATGAGCATTGGTTAAAGCATACAGTCTGCTTCTTTTCATTTTAAACTATGTAATACAAAATAAATGTTTACAAATATAATTGGCATTGCTTTTCTGCTTTCTGTCAAGAGGTCTCATTAACAATGATGTGACAGTTTCACCCTATGATACAGTAGTATATCATATAATAGGTATGATGAGGATCACAATTGCCGTTTTGTCTTGTGGAAGTAGAAGAAATTAAAGCGGAAGTAAACCGCTGTGTGAAGGGTGAGGTTTCTGCTATAATGTGCAAATATAGGGTTCTATGAGATTCCTCTTTGGCTATTGAGTGGCCACTAATGATCCTCTCCAGCACCTGGCGCATTCATGGCATCTAAGAGATGTCGTGAATGGGTTGTGTGTACAGAACATGGCACAAACCCCCCCACCCCCCAAATCTTACCTTCCTTCCGCTTTGTCTACATGTGGCACTGAGTGTAGGCAGCGTAAGATTTTTGCATAGCTGACATAGGACATAGAACGACAGGAGTGCCAAGGGTGGCACACAGCCTGTCAGTAACAAATTCTTGTATATCATAATTTGTTAACATAGAACCAAACTGCCAGAACAATAACTGGACGGTTTACCCTACTCTTGTAGCTCTGAATCCAAAGTGTGGCACAGAGTGGGCGCACTGTACCTTTTAGTCTTTCTGTCCAGGTCCCCCAGCAGCACATATAATTGGCCTGGGGCATCAGGAAGTATAAGGCTGGTTTTTTAATAATGCAATTTTTTAGACATACTTTAAATCATGTTACTACAATCTATGGCAATGCACAGCCTGCATTGCCATGCCATTCATTTTGAAACCAAAGCAACACACATGCATTGCAGTGCTCCACATTGCACAGTGATGCATTACCGCATGTCATGCTGTGCTGCATGAGCAAACATGGTGCTGGTCTGAGTTTAGGTCAATCGTGGTTCTGTGGCAGCTTATTCAGATTATTGGGTTGCGTTAATGCAACATCTAGCGTAATGCCCGCTATTGTGTGTGTTAAGGCACTTCAGCAGAATGGCTGATTGTGAAGGGTGTCTTAGTCTTGCTCTGGGTGTACAGCCAACATACACTTGCCTTGGCATTTAAAGTGGTGGTTTATTCTCACCCAACTCTAATAATATCTGGGGGGAAAAAGCTAAACTCCAAGGAATTGAAAAACTACCCATGCAGTGTGTGGGGAATGCTCGTTTTTGCCTAGGGTACCAGTGAAAGCCTTTTTTACTTAAATTATCCTTTTATCCCGCAGGCTCCTCTTTCCATGTGGCCGCCCCCTTTGGTTTGAGATGTGATATTATCATGTACAGTGCAGGACCATTGTCCTGTTTTGTAATTTGGACTGTGAGGGCTCTCTCACAACCCAGAGCATCAGAGAGAAGAGGTGAGCACTGGGTGTCTGGGTGAAGCTAGGGATAAAGTGGGTAGCCTTTACATTGTGACAGGAGCACCACTGAAAGGTTAGTTTCTTTACAGTTCTTTCAGTTTTAAGGAATTAACAAGCTTCAATTGGCATAGTGTTCTTGTAGTATGATATTGGTTGGGCCTATTGTGCTCTTGATTCCTGAGTGTTGGAGAAGTTGAAATGAAATCTAAAGGACATGTACACTTCTAGTACAATGATTCTTTCAAAGTCAAGTAATCCCCGATTCCCTGTCAAGTTTTTATTGTTGTCACCCTCTTTATTCGTCTTACTACTTCCTGTTGTGGCTATGGGAGAGGAAATTAAGGATACATTTCCCCATGGGACACAGAAAAACATTATCCATTGATCCTTGTAGGAAAATGATAACATTTTTATCCTTTCCCTACAAAAATCGAAAACTAAAAAAGGTTTTGGATATAGATGTTCTTTAAGTTTAATTGATTACAGCCCTGGAGATATGCTTTATATCTGATCCTTGTGTCTCCTTCCTGGAATGCTGATTGAGTGTCAGTGATTTTAAAGTTAGTTGTGACATTTGACAAGACATGTTTCAAGCTGCAGCTGTTCATCTGCTACATAATATGGCATTTCTAAGAGAAGGGCAGGCTATGTAAGTTAATGCTACAAAATAACAATAGTTGGCATTTAACTGCTTGTTGGATTAATTTTTGCATGCTGCAGTTCTTGGTGTGACGGGGACATAGCTATTTCTGATCTTCTTGGTATTTTTCTTCTAGGAAAGTCAGACTTTGAGAGCTTCCGGCTAAATGAAAGGTCATTCGGAATTTGCTGCCAGTTTGTATAAAGTTCTGTATTGTAAGGTCACTGCCTGGGGCAATATGTCACCTTTAGGTGTTTACACTGTGTTTGTATTCTGACAATACGTTGTACTCTACTAGTGTTAAGCATGTAGTGGTCTTGAACCATAGGTAATGTTTTCGCACAGTATGTTCTTCATTGGAAATGGTCTTTTAGATCTTCAGTTTTATTTATTTAGAAAAAGAACATGGTCCAAAAAACAACAATAAATCACATATACTTTCTCACTGATATCCATAAACTGTAATCTGATTGGTTTCTTATTGTATTGCCTAAGAAGCACACTGTTGCTTATGACTATTTCCAAAGGGAAATTACGGAACTTAGGACATAGGGTTGAAACATATTATTCTTTTGACTTGCCCAATATTGTTTGCATTTTCACATTTACCCCATATAGGTTAGCACAATAATATCTTATGGGAGAGATGCACAGTGTGCAGGGTGGAGCCCCAGATAAGGAACAGATTTCTATCCCTAGGTTATTAGATATGACCAATATATAGAAATATAGAAAAGTAGAGGTCATACAATATTTTTTTTGTATGACCTCTACTTTTCCATATTTCTATGGTTATGCCATGAAAGTGACCCTTTCCATTCTCCAAACATGGACCATTAAAAGATCGGTGTATTCTCTGGTCTGGAGAAATTCACACCTACCACACTTTAAAACTAACTTTGGGAACTTTCTTCAGCTTTTTTTCAGTAAGGATTTTCCATTATCCCTAGCACTGGCATGCAGTTTATTGTATGTTAAAGTATATGTAATGGTGAATTCAAAAGTCACTTTCATCTGCAGATGCAATTAAAATATCCTGTAGAAACCATGCTCTTCCTGTTATAAGGTGACATTGATCTGCCCCTGTCTCTAAATTGTTATATTTATGTCACTTTGGACTTCTGACAGATGCTACAAGTGGCCATTTCAGCACCCCATTATGCAGGCACGGTGACCATCAGAAACCCGCCTCGAAAAATGCCATGATGCCATCAGTGGAGCTCATGCATTTAGATGGAAAGTGACTACAGGAAATCAGCAGTGGCGAGAAGCAACAAAGGATTCAAAAAAAAAGGATAAAACAAGTATTTAATGCAATTTCATAGCAATTGTTTATGACACAAAGAACTCTAGGAAGCTGAATGTCATTCATTTAGGGTTTATTGCTAATGAATATCATTCTACCTATTTTTGATCATCTGTAGAAAAGATGAAAGGACACCTGTCATGAAAGAAATATGTAGTCTACTACTGAGTTCTGTTTCCAAAATGCTAGTTGATTGGCCATCATACTGTTGCTTTGGATTCAACATGTTCTAACTCACTGATCTGAAACAAGTAGATAAGGAATTCTGACTTTTCTTCAGCTTTAATCAGCTGCATGCTTGCTCTTCATAATTGGCTTAAGAACATGCAAGCCAGATACAGTCTGACAGCTAGCAATTTCCGAATGACAGCAATGGCAGTCTTATATTTCTCTCAAGACATAGATATTAGACAATCTCGTATGTGTTATAGAAGGTCTTGGGGTGATTTACAGTAGATCTTAAACTGTTTTTATTGTTATCTTTATACGGTACAGAGGAGCTGTCTACTAGTTCTTCCCCTTCCTCCATTCTCAATTCACTTAACTTGCTCACTTGAGGCTCTTGTTGAAGTGGGGTCCTAACTACAATACATATGGAACTTCCATGGACCATTCCTCCTTTTTTTAGTAATTTTTTGTTCTCCAAGGTCATATATTCACCTTTGTTCCTGATTGCTTACACATATTTAGTCTTTGATTTCTTCCCTAATGCCTTCGTATTTCTAGTTGTGTTTTTGGCACATAGAGAACTGGTAACATAATAACCATAAATATACACCACTTATTTATGGTTATTGTTATCATTGTACATTTGTATGAGACATTATACACTAGTCTAGTTGTTTTTGTTGTTTTAAGACCTGGGTTTTGTCTTACATTCCTGAACAGATTATTTACTGTGGATGGCAGTTCATTTAGAGATTTATAGTATTGGTCAGATGTTCCTTTGTATCTTGAGGGATGTTGCTCTTAACTGTTTCTATGAGCTTGGGTTTGGGATGTATATATGATTTTTTTGCATTTCTTATAAATATATAATTTAATAGCCATTTGTGGGGCATTTTCTTTTGGTATTTCAGTGAGGGGTTTGCACTCCCAGCCTTGCACACCTTGGTGGTGCCTTCCATGGCCATGGATCCACACTTGAGTGATCTAAGCATTCATGTTTAGCTGGAAATGGTGACCAAACAATTGAAGCACAGTTGAGTTTCATCTCCTCTTCCCATTTCGTTTTTCCATTCCTCTAACTTTTTACATATTGTAGGAAATTTTTTTTCGTAGTAAAGTTCTTTTGTCCTTTAACAATCTGGGCTCAGTGATCCCTTATCTTCAGTTCATCAGGTGTCCATCAGTACGGTGTTGCAGTTTATATCTATTGGCTTCCCTTTATCAGGGTAATAGAGAGGAGAGGAGTGTTCAATAGATTAGCTTTATCCTTTTCATTAATAATTATTGAGACCATCACTCAACACTTGAAAGTCCTGAAATTCTTAGTTTTAACCCTTAAAGTCGTTTGAAAAGAAAATAAAGTACATGCAGTAAGGTCAACAAAAGAAACTGACTATGTTATACAAGAAAATCATTCTAAGCCTTCCAGTAAATAGCTGGCCCAATATGGTGACTTGCCTTCTATCTGTCTCAATTCCCTGCTGCAGGGATCAGCTGCTGAAGCCCCTGAAATTCCCAGGAAAGTGTCAGCTTATGCAAAAGGTTGAAACTTGCCCCCAGGCTGAGCAAACCTCCGCACCTAAATGTGAGAGTGTTCAGAATTGCTAATTGCCCCTCATGCACTTGACGTTGCATTGTAGCACTGCAGAGATCAAAGAGGCACCCCCACACCCTGAAATACCAGGTATTTATTAGCGCTCTGGCAGTGCATTCCAGTACCAGGGGAGAAAGCAGAAAGGGAAAGACAGCATAGAGTACCAGGACTACCCCCCCCCCAACTTCAGTGCTATTAAGTATAAGGAAAATTGGACTCTCTCCCCATTCTCCCACAGTTCAGTGCTTGGTACCTGACCATGGCCAAAGAGTGTTGTGTCGAAAGAAGGGGTGCACTTGCTGAAGCCTATGTTCATCTTGACTTTGTGTGTGTGTCTCCTCTCCAATACTGAAATTGCTTACTCTGATTTCACTGCACACGGTGAACTTATTACAATGTGCCTTAGCGCTGCAGCAAGTCAGATGGAGACAGTCTCATTTCCTAACTGGGGGACATCCAGCATCACCTAGCGCTTTCCTCGCCTGTCTGACTGCATTTGGCCAACCCCTTTCATTAATTGTATTTCAGTTCTTTCAATCATGGAAAGTTAGCATCACATGTGGGCATTGCATAGGGTAGTCTGCCTGCAAATGGAATCTGCCTAGGAACACCCACTCCGTCAGACTAACACCCAACCAATAAGGCATTTTGATATTTGCATAACTCCTCCCAAGAGCCAACTCACCACTTTCATAAGGGCTGAAGGTTTTTAGAGGAGTACTGAGACAGGCTGCTGTGAGGTTTTCAAAATGTTATGAACAGCACCCTGACGGCCCCTCCCACCAGTCTTGGCAATATAGTCACCCAGGTCTCTCAGCCAGGGGGTCTGAGCAGTTCCAGAAAGCGCAAACTTTTACTGGGAAAGAGCTGGCTTTGTAGTTCTTCCAAGGATTTCCAGATTTGGCTTGGGTTCCTGGAACTGGGAGATTTCAAAGAGCATTGGGAGGGATGAAATCTCAATTTCTGGGACCAGGCTTTATTGGTGACCAGCACCGAAAGATTGTGCACAGCCCTTATGAGAAGAATGCTCGTTCATGTTCAGGGTTCCAGCTGGAAGACAAAGGAGGTGTCTGTTCAGGAGTCAGGAGGACTCCATCCTGGAACCAGCCTGTGTGGCAAGTCTGCTGGATGCAGCCTATGTGGGGAGGTTTAAAGTCCATGAGAGTGTGAAAAACGTTATTTTGCTGAAATGAAAAAGCTGAAGTTGTGTTATGTTGGAGAAACCCTGTGAGGGACAAATTGTGTGAACTTTTAAATAAAAGTGGGCAGGAAGCCCTAAAAAAGAACATGTTTGCGAGTGGACTACATCCTTAAAGTGCTACCATTTGAAGCTAATTCTCACAAGTGGGGGAGAATGCGGGCAGCCAGCGCTAGCTCTCGCAGAAGCCGTTGATGTGCAGAGAACTGACATTAAAGGGACGGTGTGTCTATGATACTTTGTGGGCAGAGACTGGAGTGCCTGCAAAAGTGAAGTTTATGTGAATTGCAATTTCTGTGCATGAGAGCGCATTGTGTGCAGGTGAGGAGACCCTGCAAGAGTCAAGGACTGAGACCCCTAAAGGAGCAGTGCACTTATTTGTTTGGATTGTGAAACAGAGTGACTGCAAGAATGGGTCGCTCTAACAGAAGGGACAATAATAAAATGGCCAAAGGAGTTTGGTGGTCAACGCTTCTGTCTTGTACTAGCTTCTGCTGCATTGCACGGTGATATAAATCTAACAAATTGAGCTTTCTGATTGAAGGAGAGCACATAGAGATCAGTAGTCCTGTCCTTCACTAACCATTCAGAGTCTTGACCAAGCTGTATTGATTTGACTGCAGTGGAAAAAGTAAATGGTCAGGATCTTGTGTATTGTTTGCTAGGGACGTCTGCCTTAGAAAACTAGATAAATAGAATCACACAGTGTTTGTCAGGGAAGACCATTCAGATACATATTTCAGCTTTATATTAAGCTGTAACTTACACTTTAAAGTGACATTAAACCCTCAGATTTTTTAACATAAAACAATACTGTAATGTGTGCCTTACGGTAATCCATGGTTGTTTCCCTTCTCTTTGCTGCTCTTCCTTTTAAATCTGTATCTGTTCTCATGCTGGGCAGAATTTCTGTTTTGCAGCAGACTGCCTTGTCTCTGAAATGGATACATGGTGTCTGTGTGTAGGTTTGCAACCTGAGCCAGCACTACAGGAAGTGGCAGCCATCTGCAAAGGGAAGTTCTCCCCAAGCATGAGAAGACATGAGGATTTAAAAGGAAGAGCAGCAAAGAGAAGGGAAACAACCATGGATTACAGTAAGGCACACATTACAGTATTGGTTTATGTTAAAAAATCTGAGGGTTTAATGTCACTTTAAGTAATTCTTTACTAAGTTGAAATTTATTTTTATCAATATGTTTTCTAATCAACAGATTACTTTCAAATGATTTTTTTAGAAGTGTGCCTTTCAATGTTTGTTGTCCTTCGGTTCTTTTGCATAATAAGCACAGGTTTCATACTTAGTGAAAACTGGGCTGGTATTCATGGTAACAGTGAACCTTGTAATGATGATATGTATGAAAAAAAAGTGATTGTACTAGTGGCGCATACATGAAAGGGGGAGGTGCCAGAATTTAATTAATGGTTTAATAGTAATGTGCCACTAACAGTGCTATGGTTTGAAAGGGACAGGCCTGCAGGGGATACAATTATATAGTCATATGGTCCTCTAAGACAGGGATTACAAACAAGCAATTTTTAGAATATGTAGACAACAAATGGGCAATCATTAAAATGTGCATGGGCAAGAAATGGGCAATCATGACAATATGTGGGCAATTAATGGGCAATTGTAATATTATGAGAGTGACAAATGTACAATTGTGACAATGTGCGAGCAAAAAATGGGCAATATGGGAGCAACAAACAGTAAATTGTGGCAATTTGTGGGCAAGAAATGGGCAAGCATGACAATATGCAGCAATGACAATAATAGTAGTGACAAAAAAAATTACAATAATGGTGACCATAACAGGGAGAATTACTCCAGCTTGGTTTGCCTCCCCTTCCCCCCTTTTCCCCCCTTCACATACCTTTACTCCCAGCCAATCCTCATCTCATAGAGATGCTGTAGTGCTGCACAGAGATTCTGGAGTGCTGCATTGGACCACCCAGAAAACTCATGTCACCATAGGGAAAAGCTGGAAGAGAAGTTAGCACAACCCGCACCTGCTGCTGGATCTCCCCTCCTCCCCGGCACCAACTTGCCGCTTTGCCTTCTAGATGCCAGGAGTAGTGATGCTGCTGTCACTACTTTTGTCCTCCTTTAGTGGTGGAGCTGGAGGGAACTCCCAGCAACTTAGAGACCTGGCAGACAAACTGATGGGCAAGATGCAGGGAGTTCCCAGCTATGCTCATATGCAGTGCACATCCTGCTATCTACCAGACACATTTTTTTAAAAGTAAACCTGTACCGGCACAAGTCTAACAAGGTTAAAGTGTGCCTATTGATCACTGAGGTTCCTGAATATGGTTTTCAGAAAGTGGAGGGAGGAGGGTGCCAGGGAGTCAAACCAAGAAGTCAAAGTATGAATCTAGATTTCATGGGGTCACTGGCTGCAAAGGATGCTAGAAAGGGTCAGAAACTCTGTCAGCATATTATAGCTATCTTTTCCCCATAGGAGAGATAATCATAATTTCTTGTATGTTACCAAGTAAGAGATTACAGGGACACAGCCAGCATTAGGCTCTTTGTAGATGGGAATGTGTTCATGTCAGCACTGCTTTGACTTTATGCAAATCAATGGGCAGCAAAAGAAGCTTGATTCGGTATAGAAGAAGATCAAGTGCAGATGACGAGAGCAAATGCAGGACAAAAGCACCTGTCAAGGAACACCTTAAAGCACATTGTATGTGCCCTTCTAGACAAGCACTTGAGAACCTAACAGAGGTTTTAATCCTTTCTTACTCTATTCAATACCAAAACAGAAAAGAGAAGTAGACAATTGGCTGGAGTTCCACTTTACACTGTAACCGGGCAGCTGATCAAGTATATAGTAGGAGTTATGAATTCACTTAGAGGGGACATAAAGTGTTAGAAAGCAAGTGTTTTGTTAAGGACACTAGTGGGCACATTAAGTTCATTCTGTACGTGCAATGTGATGCATCACAGTGTTTTCTTTTTCTTTAAACGTTATTTTACTTTCACATTTTCACATTTAACTCTATGCATAGTGGCGTATTGTTGTATGCTGCATAAAAATGCTGACATGCATGGTGTCGGGGCACATAGAGAACAATATCTCAGTGTGCTTGTGTGAAGCCTGCATTGATCAAAACAGAACAATACACATCTGGTGTGAATGAGCCCTAGAGCGATTATTCTCTAACAATGTACTTTTACATACTATATTACTACAATTCTTCTCAACAAATTATATGATTATGTTAATTAGTACTTTAACGCAATCAGCTGCTTGTGAAATATTATTCACAGGATTTCTCGGTTACAGAGAAATATCACGCAGAGCTGTTCGAAACGTAGGGAATTATTGCTAAGTCTGTAAATATAAGTTATGTGACAGCTGTGAATTACATAAAACCTGTGATACTAGGTACGTTTGCTTTGTGCAAGTTAAAATTATGATTTACCTGACCACCTTTACCCAACTTAGCAAAGTGGACTTCGGAGTTTGGGTCCACTTTAGGGAATGGAGGGAAGTGAGTGGTTGGTTATGTTATCTTATGTTCTATGTGCCACCAAATCCACAGAGTATGCACCTTGAGGTATCCACAGAGCATGCACCTTGAGGTATCCTGAAATGCACCTGTAATGGTTTACATTTCACTTTCATAGGAACCAAGGAAAGTGTAAAGGTCTTCCTAAAGGTCTTTTCTAAAAAGCAAATTTATTACATTTTTAAAAAGTAAAAAAAATCCTCAAAACTTGGAATCGCCTCCATTTGTCTTTAGAGTAATACCAATTTGCAATGGATGGATAAAATCCCTCATGGTTTAAGTTTTAAATTATGTAGCATCTGACCTGAAGCCATGTTTACCAAATGATGAGTAATGCCTAACAGCAGATTTCTCCACCCCATTGACCAGCTTTTAGGACTGTGCTACTGGTATATCTTCTTAAAAAAATGAATTGGATAGCACCAGCATACAGGCCAATGATAATAAGTGGTAGAACCAGCAGCAACTGGTGTGCATATGGAATATAAAATTGGGAGGAATGTCCTCTAATGCAGCGCTGCCCCTGGGGTTATGGAATATAAAACCCCATTCATGGCATATACTGTATAGATAAATGTTACCTCTCTAAGCTGGTCCACTCTTGCCCCCAGTTTTCCCTGGGTGCATTTCCAACTTGTCACCGAGACATGTACAGCCAACAATAGGATGATAGCACTCCAAAGTATGATTCATACTTCTTTATTCATTTAAATGGGGCATAGAAAAGGAGTAATATCCATAACACATTTCACTCATAACTGCATTTAATCCTCAATTTTAACTATCAATTCTCCTTCTCCTTCCGGAGACATAAAGAAGATCTCCAGGAAAACATTTTATTAACCTTTGCAGTAGGGCTACCCCCGTTCTTAAGGGTTAAGTGCTCATTTGCATCCAGGGACAAAAATAACAAAGTTATACACACCCAAAGCTCCAAGCCAGCCAAGTCACAGCACTCCCTGCAGCTTGTATCCTGCTCGGCAGCACATTCGAATCTTACTCAATGTAGCATCTATACGCACTTTGCGGGGCCTTAGGCCACAGCAGAAAAGAGGAGAGACAGAAGAAGGACTGTTCAAGGAATAATCCGATTTGGAGCTTCGGGTGAGTTTATCTTTTAGTTTCTTAACCTAGACACAAACAAGCACCTAACCCTTGCAGTGTGGGCTTAAAACATTGTAACATAAATTAATTGCATAAACATAGAGCATCCAGAACAAAATGTGAAAAGACCCCCACCAAAATCTCTAACATTCAGATCTTACATATTCGTAAAAAAAAAAAAACAGTCTACCTCCAGTGCTGGTGTGTTTCGAGTACAGTTTTATTTTACAGTAAGAGCTGTTAAGGTCTGGAAATCACTGCCATCGGCAGTGATTTCAGCCAAGAGTGTAGATTTGTTCAAGAAACGTTTGGACAATTTCTTGAGGGACCGTAATATCCAGGGATACCAGTATCCCTAAGAATGAGATGATGCGTGGACCTATATGGGTTGGACTTGAGGGACGTATGTCTTTATTCAACCCCAAATACTATGTAACTATGTAACTATGAGCATGGTTACAAAAAAAAAGAGAAACAAATAATTCCAGATTCATCAAAATATTTAACATCCCAATATTGCTTCAATGCATGTGGAATTCTTATGTGTAAAGTAAAATCTAAAATACTTCTCTTTAGCACAGACACAAAAGACATCACCTCCTCTTTAAAACACATTAACCCTTTCTATCCGTTCTGAGCTCAATGTAGACACGTCCCCATTAGGAATAACAGTAACATGCCTAGCATGCCTTTGCAAGACTATTTTCACTAATGTCCCATAGATGATCGTTTACACTTGGCACCATACAGACACTGGAAGTGAGCTGGAAGTCTACACTGAGGCTAGGCTCACATCTAAGCGATTTATCGTGCGGATTTAGCCACGTGATATTGCACAACACAGGGATTTGCATTCAAGTCTATGGAAACAATTCACACCTTTGCGATTTGTCGCGCGTTAGAAATCGGCCATCACGCAAAAAGGTTCAGGAGCAATTTTCGCCCGGTTGTCGCACGGTATGGATCTCATAGGCATCTCTATGCAGTGAAATACAGCCAAAAGAAGGGAGAATCTACAAATATGTATAGATAATGTAAAATTGGAAGTATAGTACTGCAAATATATAAAATAAAAGAGATATCAAAAAAATGTTATATAGTATAAGAATAACAATTCGAAATATGTTCTCAATATAGTTTTCCGGTGAAAATGAAGGCTGGGCATGCTAAGATCTATTTCAGTACCAAAATATAGACTATGGGGAGCTCAAACAAAAGATGAGAATTATGACCCTGAATCTACTGCATTTAAAGTGTATTTTTTTCCTTTGAAGTGGGAACAGTGAATTAATGCTTTCACTGCCGTAGTGCTTGTTTGATTATGTGTGATAGCTGGGAATGCTATTGCAGTGTGTCTATATTTGGTTGTAGTGAGAAACCTGGTTCAGACAGAGGGCATAGAATATATGGAAAATGTCAAGAAATCATGCTGTGAAATAGACATTTGAAGTGAGCTCTGTGTTCTTGTCTGTATCTCAAGTGTTTCTTGTTCCTATTCTTACCTCTTCTCTTTTACAGCACAAGGAAATGTGTAAAGAAAGAAGGAAGACACATTTATTGAATGGAAAAGAAATGAAGATGGGTGATTGTGCCTGCTGCTAAGCACTGGGTTGATATCCTCCATTAAAAAAAAAAATATATATATGTTTTTTATATTAACTATTTATTACAGTACAGGACTATATTAAAAGAAAATAAGCTGTACAATATCACAGTGACCCACCAGCTGGAGAAGTGAAGCTTTACATGGAGCACTCAAAGCCTTTGAAGATGCATGCTTTTAGGTGGAGAGCATCATCGCCAGAGACAGATAGGTGCCATGATGCTTTAATCAGAACCAAGGTGGCATAAAAGTACCATATTTCTAGAAAGATTCAATTTTTATGGAAAGCTGCCATGTTGCTAAAATGGTACCATGTTTTTTGAAGTTTAAATGTTGCCTTATTGACAGATAGTTCTCCAAATGTCAAAGGAATACCAACTCTGTGAACATTTTCCACAATCCCAATGGATTACTTTACCGACCTTCTTCGCAATCGTCTCCTCTTCTCATTGAGCACTTACAGTGAGGAAAATAATGATTTGATCCCCTGCGGATTTTGTTTGCCCACTTACAAAGAAATGAAAGGTCTATAAGTTTTATCATAGGTGTATTTTAAATGATAGAGACAGGATATCAACCAAAAGTCCAGAAAAAAACACATGATACAAATGTTATAAATTGAGTTGCAGTTCAGTGAGTATAATAAGTATTTGATTTCCAAGCAAAACATGACTTAGTACTTGGTGGCGAAAGCCTTGTTGGCAAGCACAGAGGTAAGACGTTTCTTGTAGTTGGTTACCAGGTTTGCACACATCTCAGGAGGGATTTTGGTCCACTCTTCTTTACAGATCTTCTCTAAATCCATAAGGTTTCTTGGCTGTCGCTTGGCAACTCGAAGTTTCAGCTCCCTCCATACATTTTCTATAGGATTAAGGTCTGGAGACTGGCTAGGCCACTCCGTGACCTTAATGTGCGTATTCTTGAGCCACTGCTTTGTTGCCTTGGCGATATGTTTTGGGTCATTGTCATGCTGAAAGACCCATCCACGACCCATCTTCAGTGTTCTGGCTGAGGGAAGGAGGTTCTCATTAGTGATGAGCCACACAGGTCCGAGCTCGGTTTGAATTAGAACTTTAGAACATCCAAAAAGTTTGAAAATCGAACTCGAACTCAATGCAAGTCTATGGGGGTAGAACTTTCAAAAACAATTGTCCCCTTGAAGGGGGCTTATATGCAAGTTATTGGCCATAAAAAGTGTATGGGGATCCAGGTACTGCCCCTACATTTAAAATATAAGTAAGTATAATTGCAAGTAAGTAACTGGGCAAACTTACAAAATCTGCAGAGGATCAAATAATTATTTTCCTTACTGCACCTAAAACGGAGGAGTGGAGGATTCCGGGGGAACATAATCCTCCTTGGAGCTTAAAGCAATACTTTCCTTTTTTAATTCTTATGGAAGCCACTTCCAAATATGAGCTAATCAGCTTATAGACAACTCTCCAGGGCATGATCAGTGAATAAATATTCTTTTCCACGGCCATATTGTCACTCAAACATCAATTAGGACCATTTAGAGCCCATATGTCAAAAACACCTGTACCCTTCCCCTTCCCGTCATGGGTCACTGCTCTCTGCAGGGCAGAATGCATATATCAGTGGCCATGGGGAGTGGTTGAAGATGAGGGTTTAGCTATGGACTTGAAAAAAAAGTCAATCTGCACATCAGTAACAACTCTGTATAGTCTGGTAGGCTCCTTTTTTTGAAGGAGTGTGTCTGAAACAATTGATGGAGTGAAAAGAAACAAAACAAATTTTTTGTCGGTGCACATGTCTAGGGCAGAAATACCCAATATTCCAGCAGCTCCTAAGGGCCACACATAGAATTTTGGTGGAGTGCCTGTTTTCCTCATTGTAATTTTTAAAGAAAATGTTCTGCTTATAATGTTTTTGACATTACTTATCAGAACAGAAGTTGTAAACAAGTAATGTTCAGCAGAGGAAGGTCATGATACCACACCCCATAGCTTTAAAGTACAAACACAACAATAGAGGGAGTAGTGGGAGCCTATGACATGTCAGCATAGGTCGTGTTTGCGCTGTTACATTCCTTGCGCGGTGGTTGCCCCTCCTGCAGCCCCCTGGGATGTGCCTCCATAGTTCCAGTCCATGTCCTTGTTTCTACAGGTCCACACTTGTCGTAAAATCCTCCTGAAGAAGGCGGCGCTCCCGCTAGGCAAACTAGCCAGCTGCCTAGGGCGCACTGACACCTAGAGGTGCAGTCTCGACCAGTGGCTTCCTCGGGTGTCAATTTCTAGTCTGAGGCTCCAGGCAGCAGCGTGCAGAAAGGGATACGGGGCGGCTCGTGCGGCTGCAGGTCTTTTCTTTGCTGTGTTGGAAGACTGAAATGCTCTCAGTTGCAATTGGCTGATGGGTGGAAAGGGGGCGTCGTCAGTCGCTGCTCTTTCTGCCATAGAAAGCAATGAGAGGGAGACGTTAAGGGGAGAGGCCACCTCCCATAGGCTGGGCTCCCAGCCAATCATGGTAGAGGAGGAGAAAGCGAAGAAGTTGCAAACTTTCGGGTGAGTTGAGCACCGTGCACCCAGGAGTGGAAACTCCTCATCCAGGGAGAGGCCCTGCAGCCCGAGGGGCCCCTGTGAGTTTAGCCTGTACAATGTACACCGCCGGGCTGGCCCAGTTTTATGCCACCTATCACTTCAACCTGTGGTCTGCCTACTGCTCGGGGGTCTTCCCTCCTACAGACCCCGCTAAGAAACCTTCCTTCTGCATTGCTGACATCCTCCATGTGGGGGACCCTGACAGCCCTCCAGGATCCTTTCACATCCGCATCCTGCACTCGGCTCACTGACAGACTTTGGGGGCTCCCCCCTTCAGACCCACCCTGGTCACCCTAGACTCTGGATCTCTCCTCTGTTCCCTTACCAGCAACCTTTGGCAGGGACCCATCCCTATGGGCTCTATGGAAGTTTGAGCACAGAGTTTGACCCCAATGTCAAGGAGACTGAGAAGTAATCCGCCCCAGCAATTTATCATCAATATTATTAGTGCACTCAGTCCTAATTCGGGTGGGGTGATGGATTGTATAAAGGCATTTACATCTTGTTACATATCACCAAGTGACATGGGGGCATTGTGTTTGGTGTGGGTACTATTTTATCTTGATAAACAATATAGTATTATGCTGCTGCTCATCCACTGAGCGCCCCCTCCCTCCCTCCACTGCATTGTCTGTGGACCCCCTCAGCAGCAAAAGCACCCACCCTGTATGAGCAAACAGAGGTGCCATCTTTTGATTGCTTCTGGGGGCATTTTATAATGGCACACAGTGAAATAATAAAAAAAGTGGCATTATAAAATAAAAGTTTTCTCTCTCGGGGTGGGAGGGGGGCTTGGGGTGCAAGTAGCTGGTCTTGCCTAGGGCGCAAAATAGCCTAGCACTGGCCCTGCATGTATGGCGAAACAAGTTGAAGAAACATCAATGTGCCAACTACCACTTTGGTGCTATCTCATCATGACATTATGGGACTCAAACTGCATTTAAGTAAGTGGGATCAGTTCTGGTGTATTGGAGCTTATATATGCCTTATGTACATCATGGCTGACTTTGTGATGTTTTTAGCAACTATGTTTTAATTGTTCTTGATAACGTTTATTTTGTTTTAATTGGAAGGCCTTGTTTGCATACTTTGCATACCTTAAAAGCCCCCACTAGGCTATATGCCTGTTTTGTTGTGTTTGTACAGAACAAAAGTTAGCAAAACCACATCTAAATCCATTGCAGGAAACAGACAGGGGAGAAGGATAAGTCTCTAAAAATGTCACCGAGTTTAAATGACTTTGCTTTTTTTTTTCCACTAGGAATTTGACCTCATTTGATATATGGGAATTGAGGCACGCAATGGTGTCAACATTTTTTTGCTAAATGAGGTATGACAAAAATAAAACTATCTGAGTCAACAAAAACATGATAGACGGTTAATCTACATTGTGTTAAAGGAGCAAAGAAATGATAATGTTTGTGTCCATGGCTTTTCTCAAATCTCTAAAATAAATTTTAGGAATATGTTTATAAGTGAGTTGCATGAAAGCCTTTATAATCCTCAGTCTTTTGAAGCGTTGTGTATCTGCACAATTAGCACATGTCTTGAATGTTGATTGTGGCTCTCTGAAATGAAGAGATGAAGAGTATGATCTAGGTTCACTGTAGTTAAGTCATTCAGCAGCTGCCAGGCCGGATTTAAAAGGAGGGAGGTTACAGCTGGAGGTCATCTTGTAACTTTGCAGCTTGACATTTGTAGTGATCCTTCAAATTGCAGGCCATCAAAAGCCACAGGCTTTAATTTTCTCACATCGCCTGGGAATGAACTGCTTATTACAGTAAGATTTAAAAAAATATGTTAAAAGAAAATCCATTAAACTATCCATAGCAAGCAATCCATAGCATAGCAAGCAATCAGAAATTGTATCTTAGGAGGAGAGGAACTCAAGGCAGTAAAAAACTTGATTTGGTTTGGGTCTAAAAATAACAAAGAAATACGCACCCGAACCTCGCACTTAAAGCGAACCTTTACACTCAGATTTTTGTGGATGCTTCCTTAATGTAACCAGAAATACCAGTTTTATGACTCTGTTTTTATTAGGGTTGCGTCTTTAGGGCATCCCGAATGGCAGGATTCCCAGGTTATGACTACACCGTTTCTGCAGCTGGTTATTTTGTGATATGTGTCCTGTAAGTTTCCCATTACATGTACAGATGAATGCAAACCTGACTGCTGACTCTAGCAAAATAGGCACCTGTTATGCAGATGGTGTTCAAGAAGACCACGTGAATGGTGAATGAAAGATAAATACACTGCAGAAAAAATGCTGTGTGTGCATATTCTAAATTAGCGGTTCCCACATTGGAGGGTGTGTTTTTTGTAAGGTACAAGAGGTCCTTTGACATCACTGACACATGTGACAAATTTAGCATTGGGGGATCGCAAGCATTCTTATTTCTGGAGAGAGCAGTGGGGGGTGG
>NW_017308140.1:452143-464286 GCF_000935625.1 Nanorana parkeri | reverse complement strand
GGGGGGGGGGGGGGGGGGGGGGGGGGGCGGCATCAAGTTGCGGTTCCCATGCCTTAGGTCCCAAGTAATGTGAAGACTACACTAGACCTGCTATACCAAGTCTATTTAAGGGCTGCCACATTGTAACAGTCTGCTGTAAAGTGATAAAATTACCTATCATGGCACAGAGAAATACTACATGTACAGTATAGAAGGGTGCTATTAGCAGAGTACATAGAGAGCAAACAGTTGCTGGCCAATGGAGAGAAAAGGAAGTGTGAGCAGAGTTGGCATAATGTAAACAGATGGGGGTGTGGGCAGGATAATTAAATTGGCATGGAGCAAACACAGGATATAAGATATTGTGCAGCTGATTTTGTGGATGATGGCTATTGGGGTGAAAGTAGGGGGAAGGTGTAACTGAGCAGCAAGTACTATGAGACTGAGAGCAGGTATCAAAGAGTGATACAGCAGAAAAGGCCAGAACTTTTTTTTCTTGGCATGTTTTCCAGTGGACAATGAATAAAGAATTCAAGTTACCTAAACCCAATTTAACACCTTATTCCAACATAACATTAAAGAGAAGGAAGTAGGTAAGGCAAGTGTTCAAACATCCATGGCTAGTGCAACATCCAGTCCAAGCAGGGCCGGCCTTAGGGGTGTGCGAGCAGTGCGGCCGCACAGGGCGCCATGGCAACAAGGGCGCTGTGCGGCCGACACAGCTCGTCCTGGGGGCGGCTTCTCTCCCCCTCACCGTTACGCCATCCAATATTCTGAGTCCAAGGGTACACTTCATATAACCAGTGGCTATTGCAAATCCTGGTAGAGTAACATTCCTACTCCTACAGGACTAAGCAGTCTAAAAAAGGATGACAATGTTGACAATTATCTTAACTGTATCAGATCTATGCTCTATGTATTGACAAGTGTGTATGGCTTCCATAAGTAAGTTATTGTTAAGAGATAAATAACCTGTTCCTGTCTTTGTGGGATTGTCATTTTCTTAAAATCACCATGAAGAGAGCGAAAATAGCACTTTATGCACTTTTACTTTGAACAGCCTACCCCTAAGCTTTGAATACTCTTTTCTTTGTATATTTTATATATATTTCATAATTTTTCAAAATTCTTATTCTGATGCCTGGAGTGCCGCCCACCAGAACAGCAGTGACGCGACGCTCGGCAGAACGGTGGAGAAGGAGCGGCACTATCCTCTCTGCCCCCCCCAAAAGGCGGAATGCCCGGTCGCAATCGCGACCACTGTGTCCCTGGTGTTGCCGCCAGTGCTGGAATTTGGAGTACTGAATAGCTGGTGGTATTCTGCGTTCTTGTATAATCATTATACTGCATCGGTATCGGGACATCCCTACTTGCATACATCAGTGCTGACAGCAGATAGCTGCAGTTACTGAGTTGCAGAGTGCCTTAGCCTGTTGCTACATATTCTGTTTGAAATTGTTGTGACGATTATTGTCTTATAATTATTCATATCTGAGTTTGTCAGTAAAGTTGCTATAGATCAATCAAAGGTGTGTTGGTGTGCTGTGGATCCACATTTGGGTGGTACATTTGTTTTGGGGGATTGAAATACCTGGTTATTCAGCGGCTCCTTCGGGGGTGAGCGGTACAAGAGGATAAGCTGGGCTGTAATTTGTGTATTGAGTGCTTTCATCACACACTTATCAATGGGATTTTAAATAAATACATTCCACAAATATAACACAAAATGTACGCCCCGCTATAGACTGTAGATTTATATAATTTATATCATTTATTGCGGCACTTTTTTATTTGTTTCTTCATAGAAATGAATATGTTAAACCGCTTACAATTTATAACACGAAGTTCAGTTCCCTAAAACGCGATGCTTGTAGTATTTTTGTATGTTATTTCCTAATTTTTACAATCAAAAATGTTTTTATCTAGTTTTGAAAATGATTTATCAGGGAACAGCTTAAAGTAGAATTAGAGTATTTTTGTTTTTTTGGCATTTATCTACTGCTAGTAAGCAGTAGATATATGTGACCCAACATTAAAAAAAAGAAATTGGCAAGGAAGGAAGTGTGGGCGGGCTCATGCGTAGTCCAGATCACCGGAGGGGAGAGGAGGAGAGCAGCACAGAAGCTGAATGGACACAGCTGGGCAGCCAGGAGCGCGCACATTGGACAGACACTGTTGTACACGAGGAGTCTGAGCTGAATCAGAGACCGGCACCAGCGCTGGAGGGACTGTGGAAAACGAGTGGAAGGAAGAAGCTGGTCGAATCAAGAGGCATCACATAAGGTAAGTCCTTTAAGCAGTATGCGGGTGGGGGAAATTCTGACTTCAATGTCACTTTAATTTACCTACAGGGTTATTCATTAAGCTGCCGGAGGCAGTCGAGTGAATAACTGAGCCGTAGTGAAGTGAGCCGAACAACGTTTGGCTGATTTCAGCCGTACATTTGCTGAAATTAGCCGTACATGGGCTGCCTTCAGCTGGACTTCGGTCAGCCGAACATGCTCTGCATGTTCGTTTTAGCCGAAGTGCAGAAGGACTCTCCAATCCAGCATCTGAATCGGCTGAGCCGAAGCTCAGGCAGCTCACTTGCTGCCGTTTGCCCCTATTCACATAGGGGCCGAACGGCAGTGAGTGAATAGCTGAATGCCGCCGAGCAGAATAGCAAATAGTGTACAAAGTCAAAAAACATTTGAATAAATAGTTTTAAAATGTGAATAAACTGAAACATTAAAAAATAAAGATTTTTTTAATAAGCAAAAAAAATAAAAACAAAAAATTAAAAAATAACAATTGGGTGGAGCTAGCAGTGACAGCTAGCTCCGCCCAACTGTTTCCTATTGGCTGGCACCTGCTAGAGTCTTCTAGCAGGTCGGGGCCAACGAATAACAACTGGGCGAAGACAGCCGTGATGTCACAGCCGGCTCTGCCCATTTGTCATTGTTTAATGACAGTTCGCCGTCCCCAGGTAATTTGGGGATGCTGATCTGTCATTACAACTGGGCGGAGCCAGCCGTGAGATCACGGCTGGCCTCGCCCAGTTGTCATTTGCGTGGCGTTCGGCCGGCCCTTCTCCCTGCTTCGGCTGTCCCTTCGGCTCAGTCGAGCCGAAGGATGCGCCTTTGGCTCGGCTGAGCTGCTCGGCCGCCTTCGCTGTATAGTGAATAGCCCGTACAGCAGCCCTCTGGTTCGACTGAACCGAACGGCTCCTGCAACCGAAGCTAGCCGAAGGATCAGCCGAAGCTTAGGCTGATCCTTCGGCTAGTTTTGTGATTAAACCCCCTAGTGTTCAAAATGAACCATATACATGCTATGAACACACGTATAGCAAACTTTTCATTAAAACTGGGATTCCTGGCTCTCATATATTGCAATGTAAGTTAAAGCTGTTCGAGTTGTTATAGCTGAACTAACTGGACATGTGTCTCTGATGAAGCCGACTATGTAAGCATGTGGCTATGCAACCTGACCACCAAGATTATCCTCCTCTGGCCAGTCCATTGTCTAACAGCAAAAAATGTGCATGCACATAGCCTACTTCAAGCAAAACTAATGGCTTTAAATGAAAATTGCTAGAAGGAAGGCTTTTATTGCAGATTAGACTCCGTGGGGTTGATTTACTGAAGGCAAATAGCTTATTCGCTTTGCAATGGAATTTTCCTTTAGCTTAGTGAATGAGGTGACGCTCTACTGACCTCAATTATTGAATATTGTTTTTTTCTTTGCATGTGATGGGTATTCTTTACAAAGCAAATTCTAACCGTATTTGCTGAGCTAAGGTAAATTTTCCTTGTAAAGAGCAAATTCCTTTGCAAAGTGAACAGCCTATTTGCTTTCAGTAAATCAATCCCTATATGTCTCCTATGCAATAGGTTGAATGTCTCCGCCTGTCAATAGGTTGTTGAATGTCTCCGCCTGTCAACAATGTTCTTCCTATTGTATGAGTCACACATGCATAGCTCAGTGTACAATTTTGGCATGACGTGGGTGCTAGGATGAAGTAACTTTGGTGTTAATGCTCAGACATTATATAATTCTGAACTAACCAATCAAGATGGCTGCATGGCAGTTTGGCAGGTCAATGTGCCATAATGTGCAAATATGCTATGCATACTTGCACATTATGGCAAGAGCCCTGGGGGACCTATGGGTTCAGTTCTGATTTAGGCAGACAGGGGATGCAAATATGGGGTAAACCTATTACCTTTTGTACCACTTGCTCCTCCTACTGCAGTGTAAGCTCTCTCGAGTAGGGCCCTCCTATCCCTCCTATATTGAACTGTATTGTTAACTGTACTGTCTTCCTACATTCTATAAAGTGCTGCGCAAACTGTTGGCGCTATATAAATCCTGTATAATAAAAATAATTTTATCGATAAGCAGTATTTTCAGATTAAAGGTATGGTAAGGTCAGCACAATACAGTGAGAATGATTTCCTAAAGGAAGTTGAAAATCTTCACTTAAAAAATGCGTGAATATTTAAATGAATTACCTTTTTCAATGGAAAATAAAATTTTGTTTTCTTTGGGAATAATCAATCACATGCTTTTCACATGGTTAGATAATTGAAGTGAATGTTCACCACAACTGTTTGAGTTGAGGCTCTCCTCTCCTTTAGTAACTTGGCCTTATCCAGTTTAGGGGAGCACATAGGGGTCTATTCACGAAGCTGCCGAAGGATCTAGCCGTAGCTTCGGCCGATCCTTCGGCTAGCTTCGGCCCCAGGACCCCTTTGGTTCAGTAGAACCGAGAGGGTGCTGTACTGGCTATTCACAATAGCCCGTACAGCTCCCGATCATTGCCGAGCGGCTCGGTCGAGCCGATCGCATATGCATCGGCTCGGCTAGTGAATAGGCGAACAGCGTTCGGCTCACTTCACTTCTGACCGGTCATTCACTCGGCTGCCCTCGGCATCTTCGTGAATAGACCCCATAGTATACACAAAAAATACTGTGCTGGGCGATGTACATTAGTTTGATCTAAATTCATTATTGAAAAAAAGTTTGAGAGATTAATACTGCTTTAATGTGGCAATTTTAATTTTTATACAATGCCTATGCAAATGTTTGTATAATAACTTTAATGTGCCAAACTGACGTTATTTTGAATGATAGAAAGTGTGTCTATCTTTGTTCTGTACTCCTAATTTGGAACTGCTGACCAATATTAGGATAGACCTTGCTGATCTATAACATTCCACAACCTCATTCACTAAGCTAAAGGAAAATTCAATTGCAAAGCGAATAAGCTATTTGCCTTCAGTAAATCAACCCCACGGAGTCTAATCTGCAATAAAAGCCTTCCTTCTAGCAATTTTCATTTAAAGCCATTAGTTTTGCTTGAAGTAGGCTATGTGCATGTACATATTTTGCTTTTTGCTGGTAGACCGAGAGTATTTTATATTTGTTACATGTTATCATTCACATTGCATATTTTTTTTTTTAAATGCGGCTTGTATATGACTTGCTGCTTTGTACAAAGTTTGTCTAAACTGAATTTTCCTCTGGAATACAAGGGTGGTGGAGCGTTAATCATTAACCTAATTAACCCTGTCTGTACTGTGCTGGCAGATCCCATTATCAGTTGTAAACTAGATTTGAACACAGTGTGTCCTAACAAAAGGTTAAAAACCTAGAAGCATTGTATTTTAATGAGAGGAAGCTCACAGTGTCTTTAGTGTTTCAATGGGGACAATCTGTGTTTCCTGTCACCTTGAAATTGTACTTGCAGTCTGTCCAAAAGCCTGCTCCACAAAGAATACTAAATGGTAAGAAATATTTAAATAAAATAATGTTTTAGGTATGCTGTGTGAATAGAAACAAATAACAAACATACTGATCAATATATTTGTCTGCAAAAGTGTAAATACAAGTTTGTCTATTTAAAGGAAATTTAAATTTAAATATGTCCATGCACATATCCAATGTATAGAAGATACAATTTTTCTTCTCTCATCGAAAAACAAGCTGAGACAGGTTATTTGAGGTGCATTCTGGAAATATATTTAATGTCAGAACAGATTATACTAACTAGCTTGACAAAAGGTCAAACAAGATTGGAAAAGTAATTGTATTTAGTTATCATATCTAAGAAAAACATTTCTCATGAATCTAAGTTATCTTATTATAAATAAGGAAAAGTCAAGCAAAAGATGAACAGTTTTCAGAGTATCTTCACATGAAGCTAAGCTGATTAGTTCAGAATATAACCATATGAAGAAAAAAGCTTATTATCTGTATTTCTAAATGCACGCATAGAGCAAACTGGAGAAAACTGTCATTGATAATCACTGTCAGAAGCAAAACCTAACTAGCCATTATTAGGGCAGACACAGATATGCAGATTGTTGAAGGGTGACTATGATATCTACACGCAATAAAAGCTAGCTCTATTTATTATAAGACACTTGTGGGTTAGTGCCTAGGGCATCAGGGTTAGAATGGCAGCACGAAGCCTCCAAATTTACAAACCACGATATCTTTTGGGAAGCTGACCAATCACGAAGCCAGGCGGCGAGTCATTACATAGTTACATAGTATTTGAGGTTGAATAAAGACATTAGTCCATCAAGTCCAACCTATTAGGATCTCATTCTAGGAGTACCCGTACCCCTGTATATTACGGTCCCTTAAGAAATCGTCCAAAAGTTTCTTGAACAATTCCACATTATTTGCTGAAATCACCGCCTGTGGCAGTGAGTTCCAGACCCTAACTGATCTTACTGTGAAGAACCCCCTTCGCCCCTTGTGCTGGAATTTTTTTTCCACCAATTTTAGGTGATGGCCTCTAGTTTTTGTAACGGAGTTAATTTTAAACAGTTTATCGCTAATGTTGCTACCACCATTAAACATTTTGTACATGGAAATCATATCCCCCTACGTGATATCGTCCCTTATATGCACATATAGATTATTTTTTACGTAAATGCAAACACCTGCCCCCCGGCTTCCTGATTGGCCAGAAAGCCGACTCCATGCTGAAAAGCAATTTCAGAGATGGATATCGGCCATATTAGCCTATATATTTCTTCGGGGAAAAGTCAGAGTAAGTCTAAAAGACATAAAAGTCCCTTGTAAAGTTAGCAGGCTCAAGTGTGTGTGTGTGTGTTCCCTAGCTCATGATCAATGTTATGTATCAGTTGTGTGATCCTGAAGAAAAGGACTGGAAAAGCTGATTTTAATGAAGGCAGTAGTCCTCTTACAAGACTCAACTTTGAAGCTATGTTTCTAATTGTTCGCAGCAAAATTTCTTACAAAAACCAACCAAGCTACAACGTTAGCTGCAACTTTTTAAACTGTTCCTTGTATCAGCATCCAAACTTTGTCTGCTAGCATTTCACAAAACATATAGGCCTTTAAAAAGTTGACTTGGATTCATGCCTCTTATAAAAAGACATGTAATTGATATAATTTACTAAAGGAGAAAAGCATGTTCACTAGGTGAGGGAATTTTAACTTTAAATGGGAATTTTCTCTTAGCTTGAATACAGTGATAATTAACTTTGCAAAGAATGCCCAATCACGTGCAAGGGAAATGAAACAAACGGTAGTGTTGCTTGCACATGACTGAATGATTAAAGTCAGCATAACTTCCCTATGTATACTAAGCTGTGTGAAAAGTTCCTTGCAAAGTGAACGTGTTCTACTCCTTTCGTTAATCAACTCCATTAGAACCCCTAATGATCCATTCATAGTCATGTAGCATGAAGTCAGTAGCTTACTGTACAATGGTTTGTGTTGAGTCATATAGCTAAAAAAAATTTTGTTTGCTAATGCTTATACAAGTCGCAATGCAGGGACATTAGCTAAAGCCCCCTTCTGACAGTCTGCTATAAGGCATGACTTACTGGTTTTTAGTATCTTCAATTTTTGTGTTGGACAAGCACCATGGGATGCACAAACATGTTATTAAATACTGTGAATTAAAGCATCTATAGCATTTTTTTAAATATTAAAACTGCAGATCATAATATTTTTGTGTTGATAGTAGGGATGCACCGAAAAACATAATGGCCTAAAATGGCACTTTAGCCATTTTGCTGAAAGTGCCATGGCATCTTTCGGCTGAAATAGCGGTGCATCCCTGCTTTCTCTCCTCCCCACTGGCCGTGTCCAGGCGGGGAGGAGAGAAACTGTTACAGGAGGCCGAGCAGTGCGGGGGAGGAGAGCGCTGTAAGCAGCCGGTGTCTCTCCTCCTCCACCGCTCAGCCTCCTGTGACAGACTAGGAGAGCGGCTGTGTGGTGGCGGAGACAGCTGTCACAGGAGGCTGGGCCGGCAGTGTGGGGGAGGAGTCAGCTGTCATAGGAGACCGAGCTCTCCTCCCCACACCACTCGCTCAGCCTCCTGTGACAGCGTGTCAGGATGGAGAGTGGGTACCAACACTCAGCGAGCGATCAGTGATCACTGAGTGCTTGTAAATAATTGAGGACGTGTTTACTGTGTCCCCAATTATGAATGCATGGGAAGTGACCTACATCACTTCCTGTACATTCATGATTTTGGACATGGTGCATAAAATCTCCACAAGTTATGAATGAACAGGAACACTCAGTATAGAGGATTCCTGTTCATTTACAACAGGGAATGCAGAAAAAGAGATTGAGGACTCTGTGTTTTCAATCCCTTTTTCTATTTTAAAAGGAAAATATCAGGGGTCTGTTTAGACGCCTAATATTTCCCCAAAGCCCCTAACAGTAAAGTAAAAAAATTCTAATATTTATTGAAAATAAATAAATAAAAATAAAACATTAATTTTTTTTAAAAAGGTTAGAAAAAAAACATTTTCGGTTTTGGCCTGACATTTTTTTTCATTTTGGTGCACCTCTAGTTGATAGAGCCATCTAAAGCAAAGGAAGACAGCTTCGCCTTTGTAGGCAGCCAAGGGATGCTAGGTTTGATCTGTTTTTCTGAGCCCCCCTGGCAGATCTGACAGCCACAATAATTAGTTGTCAGTTTATTGAGCTACTCTTTGAGAAGATGTAGGAAGAGAGTTATGTGAATCAAAGCATCTCTAGGAATTTTTTTATGCCTATTAAAGCTGTAGATCGTAATGTTTTTGTGTTGACCATGCCACCCAACGGCAAAGAAAGGAAGCTTCACTAGGGTGTACTTTTTTTTTCCTATTGGTATAGAAAATTGTACTCTTTGTATGAATCGCACCATCTAGGTGCAAAGGAAAGGATCTTTCCCCTTGTAGGGAATCAAGGAATACTAGGTTTGATCATTTTTCATATGACTCAGAGGTGCCTGCAGTGACCTGCAAAGGATGGGGGATAGCACACATACATGGTGGGTTTTTGAACTTCCCTATATCTCAGGGAGTGTTTTAGCCAACTTGACCCCAAAACATGTGTTTTCACATCAAAACCTCAGTTAAATTTTAAGGTGATAGTTTTGATATAATATGATTCCTTTGCTCAAAACACTGAATGGCATGTGTTCTGATTTACAGTACTGCTTTTACATGTTGGTTTTTATTCGCTAGATTAAGATTTATTACATGAAGGTTTAAACAGTATTCTAGCCTCACAACTGTTTCAGAAACAGTAAGGTGATGGGCAGAACAGATTATGGTCCTCCATCATTGTGTTTTCTGTCAATTAGCCTCACAGCATGTTGTATGGTAATAGAATATCATGTGATTTATGTAGCATAGCATCTTTGTTTCACAGGTAAGCCAGTATTATGAGTTGAAATAAATCATCATGTACGTTTTCTGAGTATTGGTATTGCTTTCTAGTTACATTTGTCTACTGTGGCCTATTTTTTTTTCCTACTTGAAGGAAGGTACACACCAGTCAGCCAATGTGACATTTCCATTGATTCAGTGGGCACCTTCAGCCTACTTAGTGCCCCTTATTTTTTCATTCTGGAATTCACAAGTTTTTCTGCTTCCTAAATCTCTTTAGTTACTGGTGTGATCATCTTCTGCCATGAGTCCAGATCTGTGAAAATGTAGGCACATGTTGCCACTTTCTAAACAATGCCCTCTCTAATTCTCAGAGAGGGAAATTACATAGCAGAGTATCAGGTCGCAAGCTCCCTCCTCACCCTCAAGTGAGCTATGAGCGCTAAAAGTCCTCTAAATCTGGCTGCAGTGACTATTATTAAACTTATGTTAAGGCAACTCTGTCACAGCCAGTTTTCATACTTTTGGGATATGTCAGATGCTGGCTTCTCCCCTGCCTCCCTCTTTAGTAGTGATTGATGTGCGTGGGCTTTGAGCAAACCGATTTCGCCCAAGCCAATCAATTACATGCCCCTCTCCCCCCCCCTGGGAAATTCTCCATCCCCCCAGCTACATGTAACTAAGGGGCAGGGAATGCCACAAGCCACAGCAGACAGGGCCAAGAAGGAGGGCATGTCACCCACAGTTTTGTATAGGCTTGGCCAAACTCGGCCAGCACCAAACCCCCACATCACTAAGTTAATACACTTTTGTTTTTGTACATTCTGTGAACTGGCAAATTTCCATTATTTATGTATTTTATTTGTCTGGTGAAGGTGAACTACTGTAGGTGATTGTTATCTTTCAATGGTTCCCTAGATTGGAGGAATGTGAGCAAATAATTCCACTCCATCTCTCTATACATTGATCAAGCAGTGTTATCTGTATAAGCCACAGAAGTCAGTGAATTTTCTTCATATAGCGGTGACCTATATAGTATATGGCCTATTTTCAGTAAATGTAAAATTAAGACATATAAATCATGCCGGCTGCCAAACTGTGGTATGTAGGGATGGGATGAGTAGATTGATCAGTGATCTTTCCTACACAATTAAGCTATAAAGTTAAATCCAGGCTACCTAAATAAGAAGTCAAATCCACTGAATTGTAAAGCTTCATGCAAAGATCAGGAGAATAAGGCCGCTGATGATTGCTTGATCTAAGAATAGTGTGTATGTGTTTGGCAATGTTTGGAGAAATTATTTCTACTGCTAGCATTAGCAAATAGCAAGCAGCTTTCTAAATTGTATATAGTTATTTTTACATGTGAATAATGCCAACATTTACAGACATACCGTATATAGATAGTGTTCAGGAAATAACCAGAGTATTCTGTTCCAGTGGTCAGAGGGTATTTTCCAACACAGAACTGACTTTGTTTCTTTTATTAACAGTATTCTTACTAAGGGCAAAGTCAGCAGCCTCCTAGTTTGATAGGGTCTTTACCAGGTTTGGATGTAGTTTGTATTTTCTCCCCTTGGTTGTGTGTTTCTCCTGGGTATACCTTGCTTTACTCCTATAATCTAATACATAATGGCAGTTTATTTGGTGTTCAACACTTCTCTCCTTATTTGTTTTGCTGGGCTAGTTACAGTAGACTAAAACGTCCACCGTAAGAGGTGCTGATGTTGTCAGAACATACATGGTGTAAAGCACTCTAAATATGTTGACATGTGTAAATATGATCTATTAACATGCTTAAGGCAAAGCTATTGGAAAAAAGCAATATCATGGAGTTAGGAATCATGTCAAGAAAGTGAAGGACAGCTTGCAGCAGTATACAGGTATTACTTACAGGTATTACTTTGTGTAGTTAATAAATTGCTTGGAAAGGCAAGGCAATTTATATTTTATCTGACAAGGAAGAGTAAAAGCATTTGTATCTGTCCCAAATTCAGAGCAGTGCAGTCATAAATCCTAAACAGAGCCCAGTACATCTATAGGACTTGTTGCAAATGTTAATTAATAGGAAAGAGATCATAAGGTTCTTTTTTTTTCAGGAAATATTTCAAACTTTAAGTACAATTAAACCGTTTTTTTGCATATATCGACTGCCAGCAAGCAGTAGACATATGCAAAAACATAAAAATAAAATAAAAAAAGTTACCAAATAGGTAAAAACTTACTTGTGTCTCCGCCGCTTGCTCCTGTCCAAAGATCTGAAGATTCTCGAGCAGCTGTGAAGGATCAAAGGGCGGGCGCATGGCAAGTAGAGATCTTCAGCTGGGACAAGAGGAGAAACACAGGGTAAGTGAATGCATGCAGCCGGTAGCATGCACGCGGACAGATATTGTAGGACCCGAGGAGTCTGCACTGGATCAGAGACCGGCACCAGTGCTGCAGGGACTCCTGAAAACTACTTGAAAGAAAAAGATGATCGGATCAAGAGGCATCATTTAAGGTAAGTCCCTAAAGCAGCATGGGGAGGGGGGGGGGGGG
>NW_017308140.1:437151-452103 GCF_000935625.1 Nanorana parkeri | reverse complement strand
AAAGCCCCAAAAGAGCCAGGGGGGGGGGGGGGGGCTTTAATGTCACTTTACTTCCCAACTGTCCCCATTAACTTCTACATTTTTATTTGTACTGAAGAGTGCTCACTACACATCTCATGGTGCTAGCCTTGCGTACTCTGTACAACCATTGACTTGTAACTCGTATAGGACTTACCTTTCACTCTTGGCAGCTAAACAGAGCAGCATGGGATCAAAAGAGAGGTAATTAACATGTAGAGCCCACTTGACACCCAGGGGCCTGAGGTGGATCCCCAAAGGCAGGGAGGGCCAACATTTCACTCTCAGGGGCAGATCCTTAGCCAGTAAAGGGACATGTGATCAAGAAAGTTGGGCATCAGTCTTTTTAAGTACCTTTTTAAATGCTTTATTGCAGAATAGCATAACTGCGAGAGAGGGTATTGGGCTTCAGACATCTATAGCAAAAATAGAACAGACTCCACACTCACCAATCCCTTCAGACTTCCACAGTGCAGAATTATGGAGTGAACAGGCTGACACTGGGCAATAGAGCAACAGCTGCATAGGGATGTGAATGAGATCTTCTATGGGAGAGACATCAGACTTGTTCCTGAGGTCCATATCAGCTCCTGGTACCACCATCAGTCATAAGGCTTCTCTGGTTCTCCTCCCCTTACAATTCTAGACCCCTCCTGGGTCCACATGTGGCCTCCTCCAGGCTTGAGGCCTAGTTAGCTTCTCCAGCATTGTGTATCTACGGACTGGAAATAAGCATATGGCAATGCCCTGAGTATTTATGCACTCCCCCAGCATGCACCACTTGCGATTAATCCCCAGTGATAGGCTGGAGAGGCATAGACACTCCTGATGTTCCTCCATTGGCTGTCCCACACTGTAGCAGGGTCACACCCCACTCAGACAGGTACAATTAACAGCAGAACATCTGGAATTAACTAGATAATAACCAACTACAAATCAGCTAGACTGATTAAAGCACTAACAAAGCTACATTTCTAGTAGCCACTCTACTGAAGGTGGTAGGGGCTACAAAAAGGTTCATTTGGCTTAGAAAGAACCAGTCACTAGTGCACATTTGTAGTCATCTGAATCTCCACTCTTTAATTGTTAATATTTTAACCTTACCTCTCTGCGATTATTTGATCTTTGATCTTTTACTTCCCCTGTCAGAGCAGAAGTATCAGGCTATGAGGCTATTTTATCTCCTGCCTGTCAGTGCTAATAACAGATACTATTAACATTGTGATATAACAATTGTGCTGTCAGTATAACCTAAAAGAACAGTTGACAGTTTTACCCCTCTCCAGGAAAATTGGGAGAAATATCCCCTGATGCAGCGCTAACACTGAGGTGAGTGTGTGTGAGTATGGGTTAGAGTACTTGGTGTGCGGCTCCTTAGAAATGCAGACCGGGGTGTCCAACGTTTGCTAATTAGGAAAAACAAGAAGTACAGAAGCGCCACTACCAAGTGGTGACTTGGCAAAAACAAATAAGGGAATCAGACTTACCAAGGAGTGGGTACTGGCGCGTTATCAGCGGCGAGGTGTGGATGGATGGGAGTCCACGGTTGCTAAGGGTGATAGGCACTCAAAGTAGTGTGTGGGCAGATGTGGTGTGAACATTGTTGGGACTGAGAAGGGTTCAGTGTTAGTGGGAACCTGGGTCAGATGTTAAGTGTGGCAGGGATCTGAGATGGGGGGGCGGGGCGTGATGCAGGGAGTGGCAGGCACAGTGGGGACCGGGTTGGTGGATGTTTTAACGATCTGTGAGAGATGTAACCAGGGTTATGAGTGGTGTAGGACTGCCTGTCTGGAAGGTGCTGGCCGCTGGGAGAGGCCAGTAGATGTGAGCCTGAACACTACGTGCGGGAGGGGCGGGGCCTGTATCGCCCGCTGACGAGCGGCTAGTGCTGGCAAGCGGAGAGTGTCCGTGGGAAGCCGGTGGTTGAGTTGATGCTGAGGTTGGGGTGAGCCAGTGAGAGAAGTGAGACTACACCGTTCGAGGGCACGAGCAGGGAGCCCGGAACAGCGAGCGGTGTGTCTGTGCAGTAGATCGGGTGAGAGCGAGTAGCGGAGGTGTAGGGGGTAAGGAGTGACAGTGTCAAAGCTGGCTACGCGTTTCGAAGAGCTGGTCTTCTTTCTCAAGCCAAAGAGTGAGGGGACGGATGGCGGGAAAAGGCCGGTTTTTGAATGTGAGAAAGTGGGTGGAGTTGTTGAAAGGGGCGGAGATGTGGGGCGGAGTAGGGATGAAGTGACATGGAAGACGGCGAGTGTGGAGAGATACACTTGCCATCCTTCTACAAATAAATACATACTGTCAAAGTGGAGGGGGGGAGAAGGAGGGGGGAGGAAGATAATGAAGAGGTGGTTCAGTGGGCCATAAGGATGGGGGAATGGGTAAAAACAAGTGTATAAAACATTGTGTATAGCCACAGTAGAAGGGGCGGGGGAAAAAAAAAGGAAGAATGCAATGTAGTGAAAAAAGGTTTGTGTAGTGGTGAATGAATCTGATTAAGAGGGGAGGAATTATGTGTTGGAGCTTGTGGGTGGGGTGAAGAAGGAAAGAGGGAGTGGGGGCGAAAAATTCAGGGGGGGAAAGGGGAGGGTTATAACAAGGTATTAATTTCCAATTCTTCATTAAGGCCATGGGGGGAAAGTGTGTTTAATTTGTAGATCCAATAGGTTTCCTGTTTGCACAAGAGGTGGAATCTTTCAGGAGGGGGGAGTTTGGCGGGGATCTGCTCAATCGCAAAAACGTTTAGGTGCTCAATTTTCTTCTGGTGTTTCAGGAGAAAGTGGTGTGGGACACTATGGTCCGTGCACCCCTTTTCGATGAACCTCCTGTGTTCTCCAATGCGTTTATGGAGGGGTCGGATGGTGCGACCTATGTAAAGGAAGTTGCAGGAACATTGTAGGCCGTAGATTACATGGTCATGGGCACATGTGATGAATTGTGAGATGGGGTATTCGGCGCCAGAGCTGTTTTGGAAAGAGGACTGGCCTTGTACCTGCTATTGAATGGGGTGATGAATTGGACCGGGTTGGTGGACTGGCGCTCGCTTTTTTTGTTGTCTCTTGGTGTTGGGGTGTTAGTGAGGTAGTGGTCATGGGCTTTGTTGATGAGGTTCTTGGGGTAACCTTTTTCCACAAATTTGTCTTTCAGTACTTTACTTTGTAGAATGTAGTCTTTTTTGTTTGTGCAATTTTTGTTAATCCTCCAGAATTGCCCTTTCGGGACATTACGCTTCCAGAGAGGGTGGTGGCAACTTTTGTAGTGGAGATAGGAATTGCCGGCGGTGGGTTTGAAGTGTGTTTTTGTGATTATTTCAGTGTTGAGGTGGGTAAGTTCAAGGTCTAAAAAGACCAGGGGGGACTTGTCTGTAACGTGTGTGAAACTGAGTCCTGAAGGGTTGGAGTTGCAGTGCTTGACAAAGTCATTAATGGTGTCAAGTGGAGCGTCCCAAATGATGATGATATCATCAATGTAACATCCGTAGAAAATCAGGTGTCGGGCAAAGGGATTATTGTGCCAGATGTGGTGTTCCTCCCAGAATCCCATGGTAAGGTTGGCATAACTGGGGGCATAATTAGCCCCCATGGCTGTGCCTTGGATCTGGAGGTAAAAGTCCTCTAGGAAGGTGAAATAATTATGCTCCAGGGTAAACTTGGTGGAATTGAGGATGAATTGGGTTTGTTTGTAATGGAGCTCAGGTTCTCGAGACAGGTAATGTTGTAAAGCCTGGAGTCCTACTTCATGGGGGATGGAGGTGTAGAGTGAGCAGACATCAAGGGAGACCCAATGAAATGTGGGCTCCCAAGAGTAATGGTGTAGTGTTTCGATTAGGTGCCCGGAGTCTCTAAGATAGGAAGGGAGGGTGGTGACGATGGGCTGTAAGAAATGGTCCACGTATCGGGAGAGGCCACTGGTGAGACTATCAATGCTGGAAATGATCGGGCGCCCGGGGGGTGTGGTGCAGTTTTTGTGAAGGTGATAGAAAAAGGGTGTTTTGGGTTGAGGGGGGCACAATACTGCTTTCTCTTTTTTGGTGATGATCCTTTCGTGGAACGCTTGCTCAATCATGGCTTTTAGGGCGTTCAAGAATTGGGGTAATGGGTCAGTTTTGAGTTTCTGGTAGGTGGTGGTGTCCGACAGTAATCTGTGGGCCTCTTTTGTGTAATTGTTGCGGTTTTGGATGACAATGCCACCGCATTTGTCCGCTTGTCGGATGGAGATGAGAGTGTTGTTGGTCAGTTCCCTGAGGGCTTTCCGTTCATGGTAGGACAGGTTGGTTTTGTTCGGTTGTTTGGTCAGGCTATTTAGTTTGGGTGCGGGGTTTCTTTGTGGAGGATCACAAAGTTTGATGAAATCTGTGTATGTAACTTGGTAAAAAGTTTCAATGTGTGCTCCTTTGGATTTTAGTGGGTAGAATTTGGACGGGGGGTGTAGAGAGGTGTGTCTGTACGTTGGGCTGGATAGATTCTCTAGGAGAAAGTTGGCTGGGTAGCTGTGGTCGGCTAATTCTTCTAGGATCGCCAGTATGTCTACGTCAGGTGCTGAATCTGGGGTCGGCGTGGGGGCACAGTGTAGTGCAGCCTCTGTGTCAGGGGGTGAGGTTTTGTTGTAGTGTCTTTTGAGGCTGAGATTGCGGATGAACTTGTTGAGGTCTTTGAACAAGGTGAAGGAATTGGGGTTGATGTCGGGTGCAAAATTTAGGCCCTTTTTGAGTAATGTTTCCTCGTGGAGGGTCAGAGTGTGGTTGGAGAGGTTGAAGATTTTTACTGTGGATTGTTTGGGGACTGTCTTTCTCTCTTTGTGGCGTAAAGAATGTGTCCCTCCTCTTCTTCCTCTTCGGGTTTTTTTCTTTTTGGGGGGCGCATGGTGCCCAATTCTAAATCTCCAGGAATGTCAGCCTCCATGAGTGTCTTTCAGTCTGACACTGAACTGATTTACTGAAGAGAATACAAGTGGATAACAGCAGTCACACATATTCCTGAAATGTAAGGCTGCACTAGTCTAATTTCGAGTGGAGATTCAAATTCTTACCAATGTTAAAGACTGATTATACCCTCAAAAAAGGAGATCCCACCATGAAGCAAAAACATATCAAACCATACATAAATATATATCACAAATTTGTAATCTCACAGGAAAAAACATGATTGAAAAAAATACAAACATTTTCAATCATGTTTTTTCCTGTGAGATAAAAAATTTGTGATATATATTTATGTATGGTTTGATATGTTTTTGCTTCATGGTGGGATCTCCTTTTTTGAGGGTATAATCAGTCTTTAAGTTAATTAGTATAGGAGATCCATGAGCATTATATTTAAGGCAATTTATATGGTTGCCCCTATCCCTCATATATTCTTACCAATGTCCAACCCCAGGCAGTTTCTCATTAAAGGAGAACTATGAGGTGAGTGCTTTTCACTCACCTCATAGTTCTAGTGCTTCAGCTGCGGCGTCTCAGTATACCGCGAGCAGCAGCTCGCGGTATACTGCATCGTCTCAGTATACCGCGAGCTACGGCTCGCGGTATACTGAGCCTAGGGTGACGGGAGGACGCTAGTGTGTGTCCTCCCGTTACCCTAAGGAGAACTATGGGGAAAAGACTTAACCCCATAGTTCTCCTTTAAGATATCCAGTTTTCTGTTTTCTGAATTTCTATTGGTAAACCTTACAACACCATTTCTGTTAATGTTACAAATCTATATACAGTATTTGCTGTAAAGGATCTTGTTTAACATATGTGATGTACATCCTCTTCCAAATAGCCAACCAAACAATGAGCATAATTTGTCTGAGACAGTTATGGATCTCAAGAGCCCTTTTTTTGGTCATATGTGCTGAATTAAATCTGTTTCTTCTTAGCGCTTATTGAGAATGTGCCAGAAAGCTGATTTGGTTGGTTGCCATGGCTAGGTATTCCTTTGCTTGATCTCCAGAGAGCTGCATTTCTGTAAACGGTGAATGTTTTCTAGTTCATCACAATAACAAGCTGTAGTTTGCCTAATTTTCTATGCTGATAAACTAGTCTCTTTTGTATTTTTTGTTTTGTTTTAGCCTAATGCACTTGGCAATCCGTCTGTGTCTTCAATAGTATGCTTGTGTTCTTAGAGAGAGGACCGGGCACACAAAAGAAAGGTTTTGCCTTCATTTTCTGCTGAAACTGCACCCAATGAGAGAGTCACCGCTGCAAATAAACATTCCGCAGCTATCTCACAGCCATTGGACTGATGCTGACCTTAGAGATGAGTAAATTGTTTTCTGCTGTGATAATTGTTTTAATGGAGGCCATTACCTTAACATTTTATACTTCTATTACTTTTAATGCGAGTTTGAATGCTCCTTTTTAACATAGTCCTGTCTAAACATCCAATCTCTTGAGTAAACTGGAAATCAGCTATTCTGACCATGTAACACTCAGCTTTTTTTTTTTTTTATGTGATGCTTGGGCAAGATTCACCAAAGGAAATATGCAAAACCAAACTTCATAGTTACCAACATTTCTATAAAAACAAATTCCATGGGCACTTTTTTTTGCTGTGTCTAGCAAGCCATTGTAGATGGAAAATGAATTTTAATTAGAAATAAGACATTAATGTAAAATTGGTGTTCTTTGCAAGAGGCATATCATTAGCCTATTGTGCAATTTCATTTTAAAATTCTATATATGCAGGAACATGCATTACAATATGGACAGAAAGCCAAGCCTTTATTGTTCATTAGTGAAATGAGTTATGTATTTGTTTATCTACCTATAACTAGTGGTGTATTTTGGTTTTGTGCTGCCCTAGGCAAGACTAAACCCAAGCACCCCCCATCCCTAATCTAAACTAGTCCCACCCCTTCCTGTTTAAGACATTTTGCATAACCTGTCAGTCACGGTATTCAGCGCGCACGGTGTATCTAGATTCTGGCAGGTTGCGCTATCAACGTAGCAGGACGCTCTAGTTTTACCTTTGCAATAGCCGCCTTCTCCATTCCTAGCTTGATGGGCTCCCTAGTTCTGCATCTACAATAACCATTCTCTCCTGCCCTGCCATGCTGTGCTAGGCTCTAGTTCTGCAGCTGCAACACCGATCTTCTGCCTTCATATACTGGGCCCTCTAATTCTGCAGTTACCCATCTTCTGTCTTGGCCGCTGGGCTCTGTAGCTTGCCCCACTCTAGAGACATAACCTGGCATGGAGCTTATAGGCTGCACTTCCCCGGACTCACCACCACGGAGGTGCCGATGAGCACGATGACCATCTGGATCTCAGCCCTGGGGGTACAGTGGAAGCTCCTCCGCTGGCTGATGGTGAGTTGAAGGCTTTTGTAGGTGGCAACATTCCTGTGTTATTTAACTGGTTAGAACTCTGTTGCCCAGCTTATTATAATGCACAACAAGTGTATGCAGTTCAGAAATCAGAAGTATAATCTACAACAGACCATATACAGTGTACCACTGAATTTAGTCCAGGGGTCAGTAGTATAATGCACAACATAGTGAAAACAGTACCGGGCTGAGGAGCATAATATACAACATATCATATATACTGTACCACATATTGAATGCAGTGCAAGGGTCAGTAGCATAATGTACAACATAGTGTATACGGTGCAGGGCTGAGGAGTAGAATATACAACATAGCATACACAGTGTACCATATATTGAATGCAGTGCAGGGGTCAGGAGTATAATGAACAATTTTATGTATGTAGTGCAGGGGTCAGAAGTATAATGTATAACATAGTGAATTCATTGCAGGGGTTTCAATATAGAGTATATAGTGCATCGGTCTGATGTACAATGTACAACATAGTGAATGCACTGCAGGGATCAGGAGTATGATGTACAGCATAGTAAATGCAGTCTAAAGGTCAGGCCAATGTAAGATACAGCATTGTGTTCAGAGTGAAGTGGCTAGTAATACTGTACCCTTTACTGTATGCATTGCTCATATGCCCATATTCTTGTAAGGGGGCCTAAAGGGGCTGACGATGACCTTTCAAAACCTGGCCTGTTCTGTTAAAAGGGTTTTCATGTTTTCGCTGCGCGCTCCCATCCGAACATCTGAAGAGTCTCGGGCGGCCGCAAAGGATCTTGGGGACGGGCACATGCACAGTTCAGATCTACGTCCAGGAGATGAGGAGAGACACAAGGTAAGTCTATGGAGCAGCGTGCACCTGCACAGACACCGTGGGACAGGAAGTGCCAGCTAGCACAAAGTATGATACAATTTTCCGTTTTAACTGGACTCTTTAATAATGGTGTGGTGCTCTAGACAAATAAAAAAGATTGAAGGATTAATCTCCCTGACAACAGGGACATCAGTTAAACATCAGTTAAACAGAAGAAATCTTCCAAATGGGGACACAGACAGCAATAGGAAGTTGACAGATAGTCTACACTACTGAAAAAAAGTTTGGGCTGAGTTGGGCTTTAAAAGAATTCTCTTCTTTCAAAACACTGGTCCCTGCAGATAAAGACACATGAATGAAGCTTAATATGACACCTCATTCTTGTTAGGAATAGTAATCCTTATTTATGGGGTTGATGATCTAAACACAAATAGGCTGTTCACTTTGCAAGGGAATGTGCACTTTGCAAGGGAATTTTACCTCAGCTAAGTGAATTTGGAGAAAATTTACTGTGCAAAGAATACCCAACCATGTGCAAGGATAGTAAAAAAACAAACAGTATTTTTGCTTGCACATGATTGGATGTATAATAATCAGCAGAGCTTGATCTCATTTAGTAAGCTTGCAAAGTGCAAATTCTCTTGCAAACAGAATAGCGTATTTGCCTTTAGTAAATCCACCACCATATGTTGGAATTGGAATTTTATATATTTGGAAGAAAATTCAAAAATAAAGTGAAATATGTGAAGTGCTGTTTTTCATCATCTGATTTTTGTTTTTGGATGATATGTAAGTAACACCCAGTGCTTAAATTACAAGAGCTCTAATAAGCTCTATTTGACAAATATTGCTTGTCTTAGTTACAGATAATAGATAGTTAACATGTTATTACGGTGTATTGGTTAAGCACATTTAAGCTAAGATGAATGGATAGATAACTGGTTCAATGATCAATGATTATGAGGATTTTTTCAATCGCCCGCAGCTACTACAGTGCTTTACAGCAATCCTCTGGGTCCTGTACTGCTGCTGTGCTGAGTGACTTCCCCTCTGCCGTGAAAACACAGAGGTTTGCTTGATCAGCACAGTGGGCATTCAGTGAACATCTACAGCAGGGGTCCTCAAACTATGGCCTGCGGGCCACATCCGGCCCGCCAGGGTCCTTGGCCCGGCCCATTCGGGTGTCAAGGCCGGGGAGCTGCAGGCCCCTACCTTTACTACCACCCGGCCGGCTGTTGTACAAAAAACGGCCGGCCTGGAGCTATCTAGATAAGCCACGCCCCCCAAGCGGGAAATCCAGTCAATTTAAAAACAGGCAGCGATGCCTGTTAACATACAAGCAATCCGCCGGCTATAGAGCCGGCGGATCGCTTGTATGGGCGGTCGGCCCATGTGTCCCCCTCCCGTTGTCACGCTGAGCCCGGGACCAGCATAGTGCCTCCGTCACAGCGGATCAGAGGGAGGTCGGTACAAGACCTCCCTCCGGTCCCCTCTCCGCTGTAAGAATGCGGAAGTGATGTATATTACATCACTTCTGCATTTTTGTGTCACTCTCCAGCTTCAGACGCTGGAGAGAAGCTGATGAAGCAGATCTCTGCTTCATCAGCTTCTTCGGGGGTCCCTAGATGGCATTAGGGGTCTTGGAGACCCCTGATGTCTCCATAAAGAGGACCTGTCACATCTTTTGCTATCACATAAGTGGGTTTCTTTGTCCCCTATATAATAGCAATAAAGTTAAGTGGAAAAAAATAGGAAACAAAATTAAAGATTACATTTTTTTTAAAGTCCCCACCCATACAAACATGCATCGGGTGCTCATACCTGCAAAGACGATGATTGCACCCATTACGCCGCACATGTTACATATCGCCGCACATGTTACATATCGCCGCGACCGTCGCAGTGAGAGCAATAATTCTAGGGCCATCAATCACTGATAACACTAAAATGAGGAGCTGTAAAAGTTTTTAAAGCGTCGCCTATGGTCAATTTTGGGTAAGGTGGTTTTAAGCTTGACATGTTTGGTGTCTATTTACCCGACGTGACCCCGTCTTTTATGTTTTACCAAAAAATTGGGTGATAATAAATGTTTCATAACATAATGTAAAAAAAAACTTTTTTCTTTGAAAATTTTCTGTAATTTTCCCAAAATATAGTGGTGATTAAATACCACCAAAAGCTCTATCTGTCCCCAAAAAATGGTATGAAATTCATTTCAGTACAGCGTTCCCTGATGGAATAAATGTCAATCAAAGTACCGCAGCGCTGAACACTGAAAAATGGGCTGAACAGGAAGTGGGTCTAAACACCTGGTCCTTAAGCAGACTCAGGTTTTGCTAACCATGCCCTGTTAAACCACACCGACGGTGCAGTTTACTGTTGCTACCTTTCTCTCTTCAGTGTGCTCAGCGGTGCCTAGGTTTTTCAGAAACCTATCAACACCTATCTTGCCAGTCTATTAAATGCACTGTGCAATGTGAAACCTTCCATGAGAAAAGATGTAACAAACTATTGCTGCATCTGTTCCCATTGAGAAGATTCAGCCCTCTATTTGTACTGGTGACCACTGTCAATGCGAAAAAAAAGTAAGAGGCGATGCAAAATGTTAAATTTGTTCCCAGAACAAGAGGTAAAGGCAAATCTTTCAAAGTGCACATCTTTTTGACTGACAACTGCCTGAATAAATGTAGCGCACCCCCAAATGGGCTGCAGAGAATAGTAGAACCATCCATCATAGCCATGTCTAGGGGTTTCCAGATTCAAATTACCCATTAGCACTTACCACTCTCTATGGTGACTGATAAAAGCGAGGTCCAGACTGTAGATATGATGCTGAGGAACTTTATTGATGAACTTCAGATAGAGATGTTGAGGGTCCGGATCATCCAGGCTGGTTTAGACTCCTTTAAGTGGTAGGACACAGTAGCTGCCACCATTCACAGACCAAGACAGTCCATAGCAGGGAGGAAGAGAGAGCTCACATTGTCCGCCCCAAGTATTTATCTCCTCTCCCAGCATGTACCACTGGCTATTAACCTCCTAGTGATTGGCTAGGGAAATATACATACTCATAGCAATCTCTCATTGGTTGCTCTGCTCTGTGGTCAGGGTACACCCAGCAGCAGACAGATGCAAACGATGACAGACTGACTAGGGGAAACCAGTTCAGCAAAGACTACAAATCAGCATCATAATGATTACATCTTGACAATACAAAATTTACTAAGCACACCTGCTTACAGGGTGCAACATAAATAATTTCACTCACTTTGGGGATTTCTTCTAAATTTGTGTTCTTTCTTGCATCTTTGGGACAGAAAGTGTAGGACATTTCTCCAAAGGTATACAGACAGCAAAAAACTAAACTAATAGGGGTTTTAACCACTCAACCAGTCATCCTAAACTAAATAATTGCTTTGTATGTAGTATTTTATACAAATTCTCTTTTTGTACTTTTTTTTTCAAATCTTGTAGTGCGTTTTAGTTAGTGTAGTTGTGCGTCTGTTAGTGTTCTCTAAGCATACAGTGTATCATCTTAGTCACTTGCTGTGTGCTAGAGATATTCTGCTGTGTTAAGGATGTTTAATACCTGGCCAATCAGCAGGCATTGGGGGCTTACTGGGAAACTGTTAATACATATCTGAGGCACTTCTGGCACATAGTCTTCTCTCCTTGGCTTTTGCTCTGTGAGGATGCAAGTGTAACACCTATCTTACATAGGCCTCCTTTAGGATTCTGGCATCCATAGAGTTATACTCTGAGCCTAGAGGAAGCAGCACGTGGAGTGCACTGGTCAAGAGTAAAAGTAACATACAGGCCCAGCATACAGGGTGCAGAGGTCAGGAGTATGTAACATACAACTCTGTGTACAGGGTGTTGGGGTCAGCAGTATGTAAAGCAGAGTGCAGATGTCAGGAGTATGTAATGTACAGAGTGCAGGGGACTGCAGTATGCAACATACAGTGTGCAGGGGTTATGAATATGTAACATACATAGTGCAGGGCTCACGAACATGTAAAACACATAATGTCGGTGCCAGGAGTATGTAACATACAAAGTGCAGGGGTCAGGAGTGGGTAATGCCCATAGTGCAGGTTCATGTAATGTACATGCGCAAATATGTAAATTGTGGCCAGTATTCCTGTAAAATTATAGCTTGGCCATGCCTCATCCATGAGCCAACTATCACATGCAAGGACCAATAGGGATGCTTGGAAAGCCAGAGGGTGCATCGAAGGTCAATTTTCACAAAAAAAACTTGAGAACTGTAAAGAAATATGGCTGCCTTCATCTGGATTCAGCAGTACTTTTCCCCTAAATACAGCATCTGTTCATCTACCACCCTGCCCCGTAGCATGTATTTGCTCCTAATTGATTCAAATAACATTTTAAAAATATTTTGCACAACCACTAAAAAGAATTTACATATTCCTGAGAATAAACCCAATGAGCAAACAAGTAACAGATATAAGGGTAAACCAACCAAGGAGTTGATAGCGTTACATGAATTTATTTCTTGTCATTAAATTGTGTTTACAAAAAAGAAATGAGAATAGCTGGACATTTCACATGCAGGGCCGGACTGGCCATAGGGCAAACTGGGCACTTGCCCGGTGGGCCGGGCCGAACACAATCAACCTGATTGTGTTCGGGCCGGTCCGCTATGCCCAATGGCCGGCTCTGTGCAGAGCAGTGTCTACTGTGTGGTAGCGTGCAGAGCCGGCACTACCACACAGTAGACACTAGAGGGCGCTGGTGGGGGAGGCCAGAAAAAACCTCCTCCCCCAGCTCTCTCTACTCTTTGATCTTTCCGGAGCTTGATGGTGCTGTTCCTGCAGCCTGCACTGTCCCGGTATCGGCTGAGATATTAACATATGAATGGGCCGCGGCAATTTGCATATCAATAACCCGCGACCCATTCATATGTAAATACCGCATTGCATTTATATGCAAATCGCCCCCCCCCCCCTGCTAAGGAAGAGAAGACTGCAAGAACAAGGTATGTGTATGGTCAGGGATTTACTCTCCCTGCCGCCCCAAGGCCAGATTCCACAATGCTCCCCGCCAACCCCCCCTCCCTCCCCCATCAATAGAGAATGGCAGGGGCGGCAGGGTTAGTTTTAATTTTTTTATTGTTTTTTTCCCCTTTTATTAGCACTTTTTAAACAAATTTATTTTTATTTATCTTGTCGTTTACTTTTTTATTTTTTATCTTATTATTGTTTATTTTTTTATAATTATTTTCTCATTAAATAAAAAAATTAAAAGGAGATTAAAAAAGTAAAAAATACTAAGAAATAAATTATTATTTCTTATTATTTTGTAATAATTTGTTTATTTATTTAATTTAGGCTTGTGTGTCAGCTGTTGCACTCCAGGACTTACTAGTGGCCGGCCCTGCCCTGCCCCTCGATTGCGCTTCTGTGTTTGGCTCCGCCCCCTGTTGTGAGGGGTGGGACCTGTTGGTGGTCACGTGATAGGGCTGCTCAGTCTAAAATGCCCGGGCCTATTTTTAGTCCCAGTCCGGCCCTGTTCACATGTCATGCTAATTGCCTTCGTAATTGCTGCCGTATGAAAACAAGCTTATGTTCCGTCTGCCATTATCCTCATCCAAGCTATTTAAGATCATTTTAAAATGATATGGCACCTAATGTACATAGAGGTTGTCTATGTGTTCAGCATTCCTTGGATGCAATGCCAGGCCCATTATCTATTTGCAGACTCAGCCCTGTTGTATACATTACTCCATCTAGATAAAGACAGGGAACCGGAGCTAGATGTGATAGGAGGCCGTCTTCTGTAGGTTGCGCATACCTAGATTGTGCAATATTGAATTGATGTAATCTGTCTCCATAGCTGCAGCAGCTCCTTGTGCACTGCATGTGTAATACAGATGGCAGAGTAAGTAGCATTGCAAATTGACTTGTTACTCATCCAAAAATCACCCAGCAGGAGACATTCTCTGAAATATGTGCCATATAATTGTCTGAATACTTAAAACCTGGACACTGCTTAAGAATGTGAAGAGGATCTGAAGTTAGTAATCTGGCAATCAAGAAACTGAAATAATGAAATAATGTTGTTTTTCTACATCATTTTTTTCAAGAAGTGTTTCATACAATAAAGGAATAGGTTTTACATCACTTTCATTGTCTGTCTATTCAATTGTTTTCTATGTTATTATAACTGATTACCTAAGACAAGTCAACATAGATTTTCCAGCATTCCGGACAACCACTTGGACTGAATCAGTCATAAAACTTTTCAAACACTGTATGTCAAAAACAATGCCTGAACTGTGTGTATCGCATGTGGTTATCACATACACACAGCTAGGAAATCTTCAATGAATGAAAGACAGAACTGTGAGGCTTTTCCATCGGAAATTTTCATTGCTGCCAAGAACCCTCTTTCCATTCTAGCTCAAATAGTCGATCAAGCACAGACCAATGTCGATTTCGATAACCGTTCGTTAGCAGTACTAACTTACCAAATTTTGTCGATCGACAGAACAAATTTTCGTTTGTGCATGTGCAATGTTCTTGCTGCGATTCTTTTACTACGAAAACGCCACTAATCCATTGATTTTTGTACGATTCGGAAAAGGTTTTCCAGGCTGACTGATCGAGGAAATTCGTCCAGAAGTACAGTAATTAAAATCGTTGGTGTCGAAAGACCATTCGTGGACGATTTCCGAATGAAAATCAATAGGTGTATGCGCAACTTAAGTTTTAGTTTAGTGTAAATAGAGCCGTTCTTATAATGAGGCAGCCTAAGGCTATTGCCCCAGGCGGCATCTCTTTGGGTCACTTGGGGGGGGGGGGGC
>NW_017308140.1:389894-437130 GCF_000935625.1 Nanorana parkeri | reverse complement strand
TGGGGGGGGGGGCGCAGCCATGGCCACTCTGCTACACAATGTTTGCAGTGTGTCTGCCACCCAGGGGCGTCCTGAGGCTGAGTGACACCCGGAGCGGTGTCCGAGTGTCACCGCGCCGAGGAGTCATCGCGCACGCGCGGCAGTGTTATGATACCTGCCGGCGGCCATCTTGAGAGAGGAGGAGACAGCCACCTGGCGGGATAAGGTATGCCGCCGGGTCCCCTCCTCTCTCCTGATACTGTCGGGCGTTCGGTCCATGACCGAGCACCCGACTTTTCAGAGGGGGGTGACACCAAAATGACTGTAAATCATTTTGGCGTCACCCCTCCAATGGTGTCACCCGGGTGCGGGCCGCACCCCCTCACCCCCCTTGTGACGCCACTGCTGCCACCACCTTTCCAGCCAGAGCATTCCAGGTTGCTAAGGGCCGCGTGTGGAGATATGCAAGGGCCATACACATCTCCCTGCCCAGCTCTTAGCAACCTGCGACCCTCTGGCCAGCATCACACTCTGCTCCTGGCAACCAGTGGTGTCACCAGCACCCCTGCCCCCCTGCAACTGATTGCATACACAATCAGCACCCCCCACCCTCTCTGGGGGAAAAATAGCTAGTCACACCCCCAAGTGCAAAGGCCACTTTTATAGGAGATGATGGGAGCCTACGTGTTTCCAGGTTTAAATAAAAAGTCCTCAGTCTGAATTATTCAATCGGCTTCCTCTGAGCTCGGGTCATCCAGGATCTGTCCAGCCTGTGACTGGACAGTGAAAGCAAAAGCAGCACAGTGATGGGCTCACTTGACTTTCTCCTCCTATCCTCATGCTTCTTGTCAGCACATGAACTGATTGACGTAATGTTCTTCTGCTTTCTCTCACATGCCAGCCCTGCTGTACAGGGGCAACAAGTGGCTGATAGCCGATCACATTCAGGTACGTACACTGTTTGCATTTATAAATGCATGATGAATTAATGATTACAGTGCTGCGGGATTCACATATGTCACCAAGACCATCCGAGATGGTATTTATATATGAATTTGTTTTTAAGAATTTGAGTTTGCTGTGCTGCTTTCCAATTCTGCATCTACAGTGATAAACAATTTGTGAGAGAAATAACTATATTTGTGAGTCGTTTGCTGTCATGATATCTTTAGCATGTTTGGACCAGTAGGGTTATTGCAAGAATTTTTAATAGGGGAGAGATACTGTCTAGACATGACGTGGGCTAGAACTAAGATTTATTTACCAGTATGTGAAATCTTATCTAAAATCTTTAGTTCGAGGGTTTTGCAATCCTCTGAAGCATTGCACCTGCTATTACATTTAATAATTACCTTGCATGTAGTGCATGGAAATTTATTGTGCAGTTGCCGACCAAAACAAAACAGACATATATGCACTTATTGACTAAAACACTGCGAAGCGTAGTAACCCACAGCAACCATTCAAATTTCCCTTTATTAACATTAAAATCACTGAAAAATGAATATTTATTGTTTTTTATATGAGTTATTGTAGTTTACACGTCGCTCATTAAAATGACTGATGTGTCAGAAGACATTTATAAATTGGCTTGATTTACTAAAGCAGTAGAGCATGTTCACCTTTTCACTTCACAAAGAGAATTTCCACTAATCTTAGTGAATGGTGTTAAATAAACCGACAATTCATTTAGCAAAAAATTCCCAACCATGCACGAGGGAAATTTAAATTAAAAAAACCCCCCAGCATTTTTGCTTCCACATGATTGGATGATAGAAGTCACCTCATTCATTAAAGTGACATTAAAGTTAAAAAAAATTCCCTCTCCCCAATGTTACGTAAAACACTTACCTTAAATGATGTCTCTTAATCCGATCTTCCTCTTCTTTCCTGTCCTTTTCAGCCTTCTCTGCAGCGCTGTGGCGGGTCTCCGATCTTTGCGGCGGGAGCGCGCGGCGAAGACAGCGGTAAGTTTAAACTGCTTTTAAAGCATTTTTTGTTTAAAAAAAAAACTTTATGCATATATCTACTGCTTGCTAGCAGTAGATATATGCAAAAAAACCCGGAGGGTTTAGAAACCCTTTAAGCTAAGTGCAAAGAGCTTTGCAAAGAGAATTTTCACTTAGCTTAGTGAATGAGTTAGTAAAAAAAGTTGTGCTGACTTCCATCATCCAATTATGTGTGAATAGAACTAAAGTCTTGTTTTGTTTTAATTTTATTTTCTTTGGACATGATTGAGTATTCTATGCACAGTACTTTTTTTTTTACTTTGTCTATAACCTCATGCACTAAGTAAGTGAAATTTTCAAATAACTGCAAAGTGAACCCGCTCTACTACTTCTAGTTCTACTACTACTAGTAAATCAGGGTCATTGCAGTAGGTTGGATGCCGCCAAAGGAAACGTTTTTAGAAATGTGTTAAAATAAATCAACATTTAATCAAAGTACAAGTGGTCTGATGTTTAATAATATTAATAATAATATAAACAGTAGAGATGCAAATGTAGAAGATTATAAAACTGTAGTGACCACAGGACTTTTGGAAAGTGCATTAGATGCTGAGTTATGGCATCTAGAGCTGGCCATAAAAATTCTGTGCTGCCCTGTAGAAAATTGTAGTATGGCTCCCCCACCGGTATATAAAAGTAAATCTTGCTCAAGTTCCTTGTAATCATTGCCATTGAAGATCTCATTTCTGCTTTGTCAAAGTGTTGTGCAGACTCCCTGGAAACCTGGACAACTCTGCTTCTGTCCCCTGCCACCTACTCAGAATAATAAGCACCCCCTTTAAAGAAATGTCATTTAAACACAAGACAGTATGGATATTTACTACAACAATATGTCTTTTCAAGGTTCATTAACCATTCCCGTGAACTGCACAGGCAGATAACAGGAACACAGCTTGATGGCAATACAGGCTTGGCTCACAGAAGATGAACACAAGCCTGATTAGCCGCTCTAAGCATTTTGCTTCAGTACAACAGTCACCAAACTGCTTGGAAAACACACTGGTATATGACGGTGCATAATCTGCTTGGGCACACTAAAAGTGAACCTGACCTGGCCTAAAAATTGCCTAAGCTAAAAATACTGCAAGCATATTGTGGTGACTGCAAATATCTTTGCTACTATTCGTGTTAGCTTGTGTGTCCTTATGAAGTACTGTGAAGTCTAGCCCCAGGACATGCATTGAGCTTTGGATTCTTAGCACTAACACCACCCTCTGTTATTTAAAGTGGATGTAAACCCCAAATCTGTTGTATATATACAATATATGCCTCACTGTATACAGGTTTTAGAGGCAATTGTTTTTTAATCTATAGCAAAGTGCCTGGAGATCCTGCCAAGAAGGACCATCAGGCTGACAACGCTAAGACGTGGTCTTGATATCAGCCTACCGTGTGCTTTTTTTAGTTAACTATTGAGCTGTCTATCAGGTCTGTGCATGCCTCCTACTGAGCTAATAGGCAGCCCAATAGCCACCCAATGGCTAAAGAGGATGCCTGGTGTTGGAGCTGGTAGGGACAGACTGGGGGACTAACGATCAATCCATCAGCGCTGGACAAGGGCACCCTTCTAAGGTAAGTGTGCCCTAATGTGCAAGTATGCTGTGCGTATTTGCACATAAGGGCAAAAACCCATCCTTCACATAGCTATTTACTTCTGCTTTAACTAGCTATGGTGGGTCCAGGATGACCTAGGCTCAGAGCAAGTGGGTTGAATGATGCTGACCATCAGAGGACATTTAGTAGCAGAAAAAAGTAATGTGTAATCTCTGGATTGAAGCAGGTTTGGTTTCTTTTATGGGCTTCATTTTTATCTAATTTTTGGCTGCAGTTTTTAAAGCCAATTTCCATCTTTTGTAAGTGATAAGCATTTATTGTGATAATCTAGAGGTGCAATGATGATGTATATGTGTGTACACTTTCATGACTCACATCTATGGATTTTTTAGTGGGCCTGAGTCCTACAAATTACAAAATTCCCTCCACAGAAAACTCAATCTCATGCTGGGGTCAGATTGCTATGTACAGGCTGTAAAGCAGCTGACCCCCTCCCTGTAGTCATTGTAACAATATCACTGCACATCAGCCCTGCCTTTCCAGGTCACTCTGCACTGTTCAGGGGGCATTGCCACTATGAATATTTAGCATTGTAGGAAATGTAGTTTTCCATGTCCTACATCGTAGTTCCCACTGTCCCACAAAAGCCTGTATTTTACACAGACTGTCTGCAGAGCACAGAGGCGGCCATTTCAAAAGGAGCCATAAAGAGATGAAGAGGGCGGCTAAAAAAAAAATTAAGTTTCTGTGTTCATATATAGAAAATGCATATGTCTGCCTCACGTAGACTTGGTGTACATTGCTGGCATATGTTTTTTTTTTAAATACCTCCGGAAAGGTGGAGAGGGGCTGCTGCCTTACTCATTTTCTTTATCGCACAGGAACTTTGGCACTGAAATCAAAGTTCCCACTGCATTAATCATTACGAAGGCATAATACATTATTAGAGCATGCAACAGAAAGAGTGAGACTTCTTTCCTTGGCTTTGCAATGGTGTTGGCAAGGGTAGAAGTTGGGAAAACCTCTGTGGATATTTTACTGCTGGAGTCTCTGTGAGATACAAGAAACCACAAGAAACAATGTAGTAGATTTATTATTTTAAGTTTATCAGGTTATATCCCTTTGCTCACCCTCTTGTTACAAAATGAATTTCATAGGAATGTCTCTGTGAAAGTACAGGTGGAATAATTCACTCACTTTACCCAGATATAAAGCAATGCTATCAATTAAACTTGCCAAGCTTGTGTCAGACTGTTGAGGAAGTGATAATGAAGTGTGACTTACCTGTTTTCCACACATGTATATTTATATATTTTGCATTCTCTGCAGTGTAATCAGAGCAGTCTTCTATTGCAGAGGGGTAATGCATTGCTTTTTCGTTATTTGGTTGAAGCTAGAGAGATGGGAAAATGGTATCCTATGCAAATAAAGATTTCTCCTCAGTGTGGATGCTATCCAGACAGTCTGTTAGCCCTGTGGAAAATCGTGCTGTGTTTAGCAAACATTTCTCCTTGAAATAATGGTGTGTAAGCAACCTCTGTGAAAATTCCTTTCTGGGCCCTATGCTCATTAGCTGTTCACCATCAGGGCAAACCTCTGCATGTCTGGGCTTGGACACAAGCCAACATCATTGCACGACCAGTGGCTGATCTTAAAAAAAAAAATCAATTGAAATTATTTATGAAAATTGGAGAAACTTGCTGATCGTGACCAATCAGATTACTTGTTTTACTTTCCCTTAGGCCCTTTTCACAAGGGTAGCATCCACTCTGATAAGCAGGGGACCCGTGCACTGATCCCATGCTGATCAGAGCAGTACAGAATGGGTGTCACATTTGTGACACTTGCGCTGGTTCAGTTTTTTCCTCCATCTTGCGATAAGGAACAAACGGAGTCATATGTAAGCGGACATGTGTCCATTTACATTACCTCTGATACGTCACAATCAGGTCCGCCAAAATAGAATTCTGTTCCTGTTTTTTTTTTTTGTCTGGGCCTAGACGGAGTCGGGGTAACTGGATGTAAATGGACAGATGCCTCTTTACATCCAGCTGTCCATAGAGTTAGACTGAGGTTCTGATCAGATCCGCCTCAAAAACTGACAGGACCGCCCTTGTGAAAGGGGCCTTAGCGCAAAGCGTAAAACCTTATTGGTGGCTCTAGGCAAAGTCTTTACTTTTTGTGTAAAACTTTCTATTCTCCAGTCTATATAAATAAAACCCAAAGATACCAGGAGCAGATCTGTACAAGGTGCCCCTTTCAGCCATTCAAGTTGCAGAAAGGAGTGGTTGCTGATGTTAACTGTGGGCCCATTCACACTTAAGCGTTTTCTGTGATAAGATAATGCATATTAGGCTAGGTTCACATGTAGGCGATTCAGATCGAGCTGTTTTTGATCTCATACCTGTTCATCGACAGGCGATTTTGGTCGCTTCACAAACCGCAAAGGTGTGAGCAGCCTCTATTGACTTCAATGCGAATCTGTGTTTTGAGCGATATCGCGCAACTCAAAGCGATAAATCACCTAGGTGCCTAGGTGTGCACCGGCCTTTATGGCAGATGTTAATATGCTGTGGCTTAAGGTGACTTATGTATGACCCTTAAACTGAACTGGGCTCTACTGTACAATCTGCTGCAACACACCACACATAGAGCAGGTGCATTGACATGTATTGTGTTTGCCACAACACACAAGTGTGAAAGGGCCCTCAATGTTGTGCTCTGTTTCTCTTTGGTCTGGTTTTTATGCAATCCATCTGTCTGCTAATGCCACCATGCTAGGATTGGGATTCCCAGACTTCAACTATTGTTAGTATATCACTATTATTACTGACTTGATTAAGAATTGACCTTCAAATGACTATAAGCTTACATTACAAATGCCCCATGCACAATTAGATGGTGATAAGGCCTTCAGCACATTAGGGCTTTGTTCACACTAACACATGTGCTAAAATGCTGAGTTTTAACCTGTGGGCTAGGGTAAACAGGATACACTCCATACAGGTCTCTCTACAGCAGCGTGGTATGACCTGTGGGACCATCCAGTGCATTGTGAAAAAATGCAGCATATGCAAAACGTCTGCATTTTCCTGCACCGCACATCACAGCCGTGTTGTGGTGGGAATAGGACAAATAGAAAACAATTGGTTTCTATGTGCCCTAGCAGTGACTGGAACTTGTCACTTGCTGAAAAACTCCAGTCACCACTAATGGTGTGAGCAAGCCCCAAAGCTCATTTATTTCCGGAGATAGATTCTTGTGGCAAAAATGCAGACATGGTTGATTTTTCCACAATGCACCGCAGCTCACCTGAAGCCACCATCAGTCATCACAACGCAACTCAGCTTGAGTGAATAGAAATGTATGAAAGTTGCCTTTTGCTTTTAGAAACTGGCCTTCTGATTCTCTTATAATTTTTTCACTTCTGAGGGAGGTAAGAAATTTTAAAACAACTTGGAAACTTCTGAACTTTTTTTGCTACTTACAGATACGACATTTCCTGAGCTATTTGACTAAAGACAGAACTGCTTCGCCTTTGATGATCACTGCTTTTGAGCAACATTGTCTTAAGGTGCTCATACACTGCACGATTCTCGTACGAGAATCGTGGGAAATCACGCGATCGTATGAGAATCGTGCAGTGTATGGAAGGCGTGCGACCATTCCTACTGTCCGGTCGCACGACTTTTGTATTTCGAGCATGTTGGAAAACCAGCCGAGAATCGTACGATTTTCGGCTGGTTTTTAACATGATCGAGAGACAACTGCCGAACGGGCCGGTGTGCGCATGCGCACACTGCCCGCTCAGCATTGCAGTCATCGGAAGCCCGCCCCTCAGGGGGGCGGTCTTGCGATGATCGCAAGTACGATCTGCCTGTCCAAGATGGGCAGATCGTATGTTTTTTTAATTACTTTACAACTCTTGCAAGACAAAAGTCTTGTGAGGGTTGTATAGTGTATGGGCACCTTTAAAGTTCCTCATTCATTGGGTCTTATCTCCACCTTGTACAAAGACCTTGACCTCAATAGGGTTAAACAAACTACAGTACTAAATATCCCTACATGGTGTGATGGGAACAGGATTTGGGAGCAACCATTGAACAATTGGAATGGACCCTACTTTGGGCTCAAGTGGCCAAATGCTTACAAAATGTTACAGCTTTGGAAAACTCCTATAAAGTGCTACTGAAGTGGTATTTGACACCAGATAGGATCTCTAAATTTGTACCCCTGGTGTCCCTTGCATGTTTTAGGGGCTGTGCATCTCGGGGCAATATGCTTCATATATGGTGGGAATGTCCTAAAGTTCAAGAATTATAGATCAGTGTTTACAATCTTATAAGGTCAGTTAGTGCAGAACCTGTGGGAGGCCTTATTTAATATGAAAATCTCTACTCTTTCGAAATATGAGGGTGTGTTGGTCCAGCACATTTATTTTTGCTACTAGACATACTAGATCGTGGCTGCCTACCCTCAGTTATAATACAGTAAGGCAACGGTTCTGAGGCACTATGGTCAATGAAAAGCTCTCCGCTATTCTTAATGACACCCATAAAAAATATCTCAAAATATTCTCCACATGGGTAAAATACCTTTAACGCTCAGGTTTTAACCGCTCATTACAGCTTTGATTTATCAGTCCTTGGAGGCTCCTTTCCTCCCCAAGAAGCTGTCAGGAACCAGATCTGAACCCAGGACCTCTACTGTGTCTGGTGGTGGTTCTACCTGCTGAGCCACCTTAGAACCTTGGACAGCTCCATACCTGCCCTCATGTGTAATCCTCAGTTAAACCTAGTTTCTGCTGAACTCTGAACTCCTTGTTCCTCCCTTGAACTTCCTATTTAAGCCATGCCTCTGCACTTCCTGTTTGCCAGATTATTGTGCTCCTGCCATTATCTTGCTTCCTGCACCCTCTGTGCTACAATCTGCTCATACTGCTACCCGTGTACCGAGCTTTGACTGCTGATTCACCGACTACTCTCACCGTCTTCTGCTACATACCTGATGCCTTTGGCTCCTGACCTCGGCTTGTTCGCTGACTACGCTTCTGCCTGCTCCCCTACTACTACCGTCTGCTTGTGTACCGTCTGCTGTTCTACAACAAATTGCCTGCTGCTTCAGCTACTGGACTCTGAGCCTGATCCTACAGAAGCTCTCTTCTTTGCTACCTTGCTCTTTCTTGCCTTATTCTCTCTCCTTCCTTACGTCTGCTCCCCCCCCCCCCCTTTTTTTTCTTCAAACTCTCACTCCTACAATCTACAACCAATTCAGTAGCTGGATGAACAGATGCAACCTACCTTTTTTCGACTCTTTGTTGCTTTGTTAATTCTCCTTTTTATGACCCATCTTACAATTTGATTGCCTTTATTTGCAATTGTGATCTGACATGTCCAACCCTTTTGTCTCTGATGTTAATATATGTTGTTTTTCTTTACTATCGGCACTTATTTTTCTTGTTTGTGCTATGTTTTTTATTAATTTCTTGTTGAAAATTTACTAAAAAGTTTGTAACAGAAACTTAAATAAAGTTCAAAAACAGAAAAAAGGTAAACAGTGCTTTACGTTGTAACAATTTAGGGATCCACCCATACACACCAGACACCAGCCTGAACCCTCAAATGGCTTGTTTTAGCACGGGAGCTGGTGTGAACGTGCCTTTAATACTCAAAACACAAACGGTTACCCCTCCAGCACAGCCTGCCTGAGCATGCTCACCATCATCTAAGGCCCCGTCCACACCGGCACAGATCCCCTGCTGATTGGAGCAGTACAGAACAGATCTCACTTTTGTGACGTCCATGTACACTCAGTTTCTTCCTCGAACCAAAGATGGAGGAAAAAAACTGAACTGAATGAACTTATGTTAGGTCAAGGGGCAGCCAGATGTAAACGGGCATGTGCTTTGTTTAATTTGTAGGAGCATCCTACAGATTACACAAAAAAAGGCACAAAAGGTCATTTGGAAAAAAACGTAAACCCTAAACTAGCATTCACGTCCCTGATTTGCAAGGATAACCCTATGTGCTGAAGGTTTGTACCTAGAAATTTCGCGGATTTTCACTACTGACGTACCGCCACATAAAATCCCTCTTTGTTTTACCTTTTCACTTATAGGGTATCTATGGTCAAAACTAGAAAACAAATATATATTTGTATACCGAGATGCTATCCCACTCCTAATAACCATATTGATCTAGAAATTTTTAAACTTACTTATTGAATATGCCCATAGAATGTACTTCCTCAATGCACTGACACAATTTCACTTAGCCCTGTGAATGTCCACTTCTTTGTATCACCACTCTAACTGTGCCTGCCATCTGAACTACAACTCAACGCCTGAACAATGTAGCATTATCATTGCTTGCTGGAAACAATGAATGATGGGTTGTGTAATCTTGAGAAATGGAGATTGCATCACATCAAGCAGCAGGAAAAGAGAAGCAAAGCACACTGGGAATCCAGGAAGTTGTTGAAAGTGATAGGGTAGATGGAAGGCAGCATTCACTACATAAAGGGAATTTTTTCAATTAAGATTTGATTGCATTATCAAAAACATCTCTAGTATGTGTTCCTAATATAATGCTGATTTTATAACAGGATAGTACTGTATATGCCGGGGCTTTACAAATACTGTAATTATTATTTTCTAATATTTTCTTCTGATATTTAATAAAATGGATAATTTAAATTGGAAAGAAATCCATATTTTTTAAACATGTTACTGTTTGATACCTAGCGGCCTATTTTTAAAGCAGTAAATGTGACCCTTACCAAACATTCTCTGGTGGAGAATCAATCACTGTCATGTAAAACAAATAGACCTGGAAGATTTACCTGCAGAGAATGTTTGCTGAATGTCACATTCTCTGCTTTATAAATATACCGCATAGTGTTTCTTAGTCCTCTAGAAATCAAAAGTCATGGGATTGTACACCCCACTGAATACCTACAAACCCAAAATAACATTCCGCCTATAAAAAGAAAAACACACACAAATGTTATGGGAGAACTTTAGGCTTTATTGGGTTTAAATCGTTTTAAATCATAAAACAAACTTTAACCTCTATCACTAAACTGAACCACTGTTAACCATTAGCAGTCCAGCATACTTAGTCTTCAAGGCTAAGCACCATGATGTTTCACCAACCAAATTACAGTTTACCAACCACTGTCCACCCACAAAGTGGGCAACGTAACACCGTAAAGACGACAGCGACATGGAAAAAGCAAAAAAGGTGTGCAGGGTGGGGGAGCAGATCTAATTCATAGGATGGCTGATAATCCAGAAGCTAGTACATATGAGTCATGATGTCACTGCCAACACTGCCCAGTCACGGGGGTTAATATAAAGGTTGAAGGTTACACTGATTTTCCAGGTATTTTCCCACCAAAGGATCTGTGACCAATCCAACACTCAACTGATTGAAGATCTGCCTAGCAACAGCCACCTCCCACTGGTGAGTCTGTCTGGCAACCAAGGAAATCTTCCCAGCAACAGCGGGCAGCTTGAGACCTGAAAAACAAATCCAAAAGAGCATGCAAAGCAGCCCCAGAGGGATATGTATTTACAATCACCATAACCCATTAAGAATATAATTAGATTAAATAGCATGAGGGTGATAAGGGGTGACAATCCCATGGGGGCACTCCTTTAATGTCTTTCTCATGGTCATAATTGTTCGAAATGCAACAGCATGTACGGATAATTTGTCTTTTAAACTCCAGGTGGCGCTGTAGTGCAATGTTAGTTTTCTATATGCATGCTTATGTATTATACACAGGAGGTTTTCCTATATATACAGTATATACTTTTTCTGCAAATGCTGTATTATTATGTAATCGTCTTGTAAGCAAGTAAAACTTAATTCAGCATTCCTCATGATCTCAGTGCTTCATTTAAACACATAACCAACAATGACATAAGTTTAGAACACCAACTGAGTAGCATAGTGCACTTGGTATTAATTTTCGGGCTCTTGCACATGGACGCCGATCCCCATACACCATACATGCCCACATATTTCCATTACCAGGGATTTCCATGTACAGAATAAACCTCAGATGAAAGTCAATGGCTGCACACTGTTGTTGGCAGGTATAGGCAGGCACTATATAGGCACATGCATGGCATGAATGTAAAATATCAGCTGCAGACTGTGTGCATTTAGGGTGTGGCGGCGGGCACCCTTTTGCAAGAGCCCTTAAAGCATTGGCAACTATATTGTTTCTGCCCAAAGAGAGATGTCATAGTATAAAGTTTCCCCATCTAACCTAGGAGGAACTGTACCGCTTGCAGGCAGGGCTAGCACACCTAAACTTTTATGCGTATATCAATAAAGTGCATAGTACCAAACAAAATGTGCTGACAAATGTACAAGATGCAACTTTGGTTTACAGAGGCCTCTCCTGAGGAAAGGGTCACCCCGAAACACTGGTTTACAGAGGCCTCTCCTGAGGAAAGGGTCACCCCCGAAACATTGGTTTATAGAGGCCTTGCTGTTCTGACTACCCTCACTACCACTTGAGGGTAACCGCTCTTGTATTTTGATGTTTTACTTTGCTCTATTATGTACCTGATTCCATCTTTATGAAATGATACCTTGCATCTTGTACATTTATCAGCTCTCTTTGTCAGGTACCATGCACCTTGTTCATATTAAATGTGTATAAAACTTTAAGTGTGCAAGCCCTTTTACATATTTTTTGGATTGTAGTGATTAGTGGATTTTAGGATTATATAACCATATTATATATGGTTGTTGTTTTGAAGAGCACCCTACATTATCGTGTATGTTGTCCTTATGTTTATTCTATCATAAGATGTGCTTGGGACATTCTCACTTATTGTACCTCTTGCAACCCTTACAACCAAACTGATTATTATGCTATGTGCTTTCAAAACTTTCTAACACACCACACCAAATTAAAAACATATGATTAGTATAGAAAATGCTGCAATGGCAGTCCAAATGCTGTAAAAGGACAGCGGCATGGCTTCTGTGACTTACCATACAAAAGCTTTATGTTATGATTGTCCTTTTTTTTGCTCTAGCTACAGGTTATATCTTGCTTTGCAGTTATACTCTGTATGCATCTCCCCTCCCACTGCATCAGCTCAGAGCTTTCTGAGTAAAACCGTTATTTCTGTAATCTCTTTATCTGCATAGATCCCTATTATCTTCCTGCATCATCTATACATATCCACTAGCCTAGGATCAGAAGAAGGTACATTACAGTTGACAATGCATTATTATGCAAAGCACTTTACAGTAAAACAAAAGCCTAATATTATCATAGTTGCTAACATTTCCCAAAAATTTCCAGGGACACATTTTTTAGCTGTGCGTCCAGCATGCCATTATAGAGATAGAATGTACTTTAATTATGGATAGAGCAATTATTTAAATTGGCCAGGGTTACAAAAGGCATAATGTCAGCCTACTGTGCAATTTAATTTTAAAATGCTGTATATATATACACACACAGAGAACACAACACTTTAAGCGCCTCTATACTTAGATACTGTTAATCTAATCAAAAGCCTTGGCATTGTAATTTTGGACCATATTGCATAAATGAAGAACTAAAAGAACAAACTTATTCTAGTTGATTTCAATACTGGCTTAATAGGTCAAGTTATGAATAATGCAACAGAATAATTAGAACATCTAGGGTCCTTTATATAAACAATCTAATTGGTTAGACAAGTTAATTTTCGTTGTGTTTAAAGGGGTAGCATACAGTTCTCACATTGCTTCATAGCCCCTTATGTTCCTCCATCTACTTTGTAGTTGGAAGGACATAGGAGTGCAGAATCTGCATCTCATTCGTTTTCCTTAAAGGCTACGTTTACCTTTTGAACCATGTTTCTTGTTACACCGATGTCCTCAGGCTGGTGTTGATTTTTTAATTTGGCATGGCTGTGCGTGGCTCCGCCCACATAGCCACATCATACATTCACAGATCCATTGACAAGAGAAACCACCCATCAGACATTGTGGTAGAAGAACTTGTATTTCTCAATAGAATAAAGTGTGATGACGTTCTCCTTCTTGTAGTCCATTAATTTTTCCTCCTGTCTGTACTTATTACAGACATGGAAGGGAGGTAGACTCTGCAGGAGCCAAAATATTGCACCCAGTGAGGCTCCAATGGCAAAAAATAATAAATATACATATCCAAAACGTGAACCAGGCCTTTAAAGTAGAGGTCGTCTTGGGGGCTCTTACAATAGCTTAGGCTTTCCAAATTTGCTACTATCATTTAAGAAGATGGCGCTGTTAAGGTAAAATTCCAAGCATACATTTTTCGTTTATATGGCTCCCAGGGGGTGTTTAATTTATTTTTATTTTTTTAAATTAGCTCTTGCTGCAGTATTCATGTTCTCTTTTTTGCTTTCATCTGTGGAAATTCTTCTTTGCCAATAGATGTTCTTAATCTTTTGGATTGAACAATACAGAGGACTGAGGACATACTGTGAGTGCAGGGGGTCATGGACCTCCTTCCTCCCATATAGGGGCATCACCATGGCATCCTGCTGAGACCCAGCATCATTTTAAAGTGGTTCTGGGACTTAAGTGATTAAACAGGAGAAGGCTAGATCACATGGGATGGCACACTGGTCACAACTGCTTAAAGCCGGTCATGCAATGTTATATTTATGTCATTCAAACTGCAAGCTGGACAAAAAAAATATAATAGGTTCCTCCATCCACGCTAAAGAGCATAGATGATTGAATCTCCTGCTGGGCTATTGGATTCTGACAGTAGCACTTCTGCCACTGTCAGAATCCAATAGCCCAGCAGGAAATTCAATCATCTATGCTGTTTAGCATGGATGGAGGAATCTGTTATACTCAATACCCAAACAGTAATGGCAATATCATCACTGTTCAGCAGAAAATTTTCTGATTCAACTATGCCAGGCCGATGGCTTCCGTCAGGGCCACCCACTAAGCGAATTTTGGCAGGCTCACGGAGAACTGGCTTAAATCCACACAGTTTATGACCAGCTTTACAGTATTATATAGATAAAAAAGCACAGGTAAACAACTGTTGTGCATGCTTTAGCAAACCCACAATAAGCAGATTTAAAACTTAAGTATACAAAAAAAAATGTACCCACATCCATGATAGGTTTTTGTAATGTGAAGCCAGGACTAGTAGTGTGCATACCAACAATTCTATTGACACAATGACTTCAAAATGGTTGTTTGAAGCACCTTTTTAACCATTTAAATTAAAGCAATAGATAAATCTAAAAGAATGTTCTTCCCCTTTCCCTTTGTACAGTAACAGCCAGAGTAAAAAAAAAAAGGATATTCTTCTGCTTCCCTGGGCGCACATTCTCGGTTTCTAACCCAAGCAGATGAAGAGTTGACGTCTGTGGGGCTTTATAAATGGCCACGAGTGTTCCAAGAGCTCTGACGTTCAGGGAGCTCTGTAGCAGCACAATAAAAGCTTATTTCATTTCCTGGTGCTAATTTCAACTTCACGTAACAATGGCAGATGATGTAACCCATGCATATTAAAAGATATTCTACCTTATGAAAGATGTTCCATAATAACGTAGTTGAAAATACTCTAACCACTGATTTCTATTTATGTTATCGCATATCAAAGCTGGGTAAGAAAAGATAGCATCTTAGAATCCCCCATGGTCTTTTATGCTTTAATTGATTTTATCTACAGCTTACTCATCAAACAAATGTACTATAAGCTGTAGATAAAATAACCTGACCTGAAAAGTTTTTCAAGGGTTTTGCCAAGATGGAAGGATTGAAAAAGTTCTAATTCCTAAAGGAGAATACTGTCTCATTAGATTGTATATTACTATGAGCAGGGACCGCTGGGATGTACTGCAGGGCTGGACAAACCCCAGGAAACAGGTAGCTAATGCTCGTTAAAAATTACAGCTAACTTTTGAGGTTTTCTTTAGCTGTTGTCAATGGAGCTGGCTCCTAAGAAATCCTGTTGGCTCCTGGATGAGACCGACTGGCTCCTGAATACCATATTAATGTGTCCACCCCTGACATTCTGTATTAGACTATAATCCAATATGGGCAAGAGTACCATTAGTAGGCAAACATGCCATGTATTATTGAAAAAACTGAGTATGTGTATATACATAACATGAAGAGAAAATTGTAATTAGAAGGAGAAAGAAATCTACGGATGGAAGAATGACTTTGGGCAAAAGAGAAAAGATTGGGAAAAAGAGAAAATTGTTTTGACAAGTCTACTGATGCTCATATCTACAGATGTTCAATATATTGCAACATGCAGATGATACTACAAGATCCAGGTTGAGAACAAATTGCCGGATTTGGAGCAAACATTATTGCATAGCGCACCTAACGCATGGCCGTTGGGAGGTGCGTTGGGGTCAATTTAAATGACGTGTGCTTAGTTTATTGCTAGTGTGAATGGGCCCTAAAGTCTTCTATTTATTTAACAAATCATCTTGCACCATAACACAAAGTGATGCATACTCCCTGGTGTTATGAAATGGGAAAAAGATATGTTTTTTTGTGCCAACAGCCAAAATATTTCAGCAAAAGAGGTAAATACAGACACCTAAAACCAGGCCAATATATTCATATTATTTCCCACTTAGAGACATTTGTTGTGTCTCCAAATGAGAAACAGTTGGCATTTATGTCACCAATCAAGGAATAGTGCTAGCAAAATTTTCCCTGAAACAAGCACAAATTGAATTATGTCATCAGTATTAAATTATATGGAAAGCCATTTTTTGTTTTGGATAGAGTAGGGAAAGGGGGGTAAAACCACTGTCAGTTTTTTTCATATACAGTAATTAGGGAGAATTCCCTCCATTTCGTGTCCTGTAAACTCAACAGTAAGTGAAAGGATATCTTTCCAATTTAAATACTTTAAATACTTTTATGCTGTCATTGAAACAAGTGTCCCTATTGGATGATTTTCCCTGTATTAATATCCTGGTGGCAACTCAAAATTTTGGATTTACCCTTAAATTTTTCCTGGTGACATTGGTGATCAGGAATATGAAAGAAAGTAAAGCTGGCCATACACCTATAAATTTTTGATCGGAAATTTTCCGTTGCTGCCAAGAACCCACGCTCGATTCTAGCTCAAATAGCCCATCAAGCACAGGCAGATGTCGATTTCGATAATCGCTCATTAACAATACTAACTCACCGAATTTTGTCGATCGACAGCATGGATTTTCGATTGCGCATGTGCAGTGTTCTTGCTGCAATTTCTTTTCGTACCAAAACGCTACTAATCCATCGACTTCTCTTACAGCTCATTACATCTCTTACAGCTCATTCCTCCTAAAAGGTGGTGTCATTAAAATCAATTGTCAGCATGCCTTTCGTATGTAATGGAGTAAAGCAAATAAAGTGTGAAAAAAGTTTATTGCTTATTCTATAGGGATGCACTAATACCGATACCAGTATCGGTGACGATACTGAGCATTTTCACTAACATTTGATACTTAGTGCCGATACCAGCGCTTTACATTTTTTAATGCATTCAGCTGCCGGAAGGTCCGGCGCTTGCTGGGGACCTTTGCGACGCTGTCTCCTCCTCTTTCCTGCCGCCTGCACATGAGACCCGGCCGCCTGCACATTAGATTCCGCTGTCCGAAGATGAGACCCCGCTGCACGTAGAGCCCTGGTGAGACCTGCACAGCTATGGTGAGACCACATGCAGGCCTGCTGACACTGAAGAGCAATGGTGAGACCCGCACACAGTCCTGGTGAGACCGCACAGCTATGGTGAGATTGCACACAGCCCTGGTGAGACCGCACACAGCAATGGTGACACTCTGCACGCAGCCCTGGTAAGACTGCACAGCCATGGTATACAATACGTTTTGTGGATTTTTCATGCTTGGGGTGGTGCTCCTTCCTTCCTAAACATTTGCATCTTATTTGAATCATCTTTTAGAGCGTTAGGGTCAGACTAAAGAAGGTTCACTCTACACAGCTAACAACAGATGGTGGTCACCAGGAGACAAGGCCAGAGGTCAGAACAGGTGGCAGACACGGATACCAGGAGATAAGCCAAAGGTCAGGACTGATGGCAGAAATTGATATCAGGAGACAAGCCAAAGGTCAAAAACAGCAACTTTGATAGTGAACAGGGGCTTGGCAACTAGCTAGAGAAAGCATTGCTTGGGCAGCAAGCTGTGAGCTGCACTGAGTTTAAAAGGTGAGGAATAGGGTGGAACTATTAGATTGGCCACCATCTGACATTACTGATTGGGATGTTCCCCCTCACTTCCTGTCCTAGTAACATTAAGACAAGAAATAAAAGGGTGGCTGGTGTCACCAGGTAAGGAAAACACAGAGCAATAAAAACCAAAAGGAGGTTGAAAACCTTTCCCCACTGTAATAAATAAAAATTCTGTTGTTGCTGTCAATGTCCACATTAGAGAAATGTCCGTTCACTTTCAGCTCTGTCTAAAACTTGTCACCAGGAAGTGGGAGTAAATCTCCCCCAACAGAGACAAAGAAACCAATAAAAAAACAGGGAAAGGTCCTAACCCTGCTCCGCTGCACAAAGATAAAACACAAGTTTTAAAACATGAGCTTTAAAATGCACCACCCACCATTGCTGCTAAGTGCCCTAATGCAGTGGTTCTCAACCTTTCTAGGGCCGGGACCCCTTGGTAACATTTGCCAAGTTGTGGTGATCCCCAACAGTAAAATTTAGGGATGACAGGGCTGCTGCAGCGACATCTGGCGGCGTGGCGGGAGAACTGACACTGCTGCGCTAGGAGAGGGCTGAGGAGGACTCTCACCTAGCATAGCAGAAATCACACAGCGACCTGTGGGTACTAGGACTTGATGAAGCTTACAAGCGCACAGGGACGGACACACACACACACAAACACTGTGACAGACACACACACATTCAATGACACACTGACAAACACAGTGACACACACACACATACAATGACACACACATACAATGACATACTGACAAACACAGTGACATACACACATACAATGACACACTGACATACAATGACACACACATACAATGACACACTGACAAACACAGTGACACATACAATGACACACATACATAAAATGACACACACATACAGACTAGTACATGCAGCTCGGGACCAGGAGGCAGTTCAGTGACACATACAATGACACACATACATAAAATGACACACACATACAGACTAGTACATGCAGCTCGGGACCAGGAGGCAGTGAGGAGAGAGGAGAGAACGGCTCCTCCCACAGTGCAGAGAGTGGCCCCGAGGAGGTAGTGTGAGGCTCCAGAGAAGGCACATGGCGGGGGACAGTTGGAGACACAGTGTGGGATGAGCGGCACCGAAGTCAGCACAGGGGGCGGAGCTGAGATCATTACAGCAAAAGCCCGGAGCCCGGTCCACTCAACTACATGATTACCGCCGGGTCTGCCTGTTTCAATATTGTGCTCCTCCCGGCCAGCCCGCTTATCGCTACCCGGCGGCCCCCCGTTGTTATGCCACTGACTCCCGGCGACCCCTGGCAAATTGTCATTCGGCCCCCGAGGGGGTCCCGACTCACAGGTTGAGAACTGCTGCCCTAATGGCTAGAAACCTGATACATACTGTATTGATAGGAGCAATATTTCAATTGGAAAAAAAATAATTATACATCTTATAGGTAACTAAAAGGTAACTAATCCATTGATGTTTTCAAGGCAGAGGGGACCATATCTTGCTACATCTCTAATGTGTAGTGCCCCTAATGCATTGTACACCCCTGTATAAGACTATTAAAAGGAGATGCATAGAAGATAATGACAATAAGGTTCCTCTTCTGTTGATGTCCGTTTACCTGTGTGTACCTTTTACACAACAAACCTATGGTTGAACACAAAACTATGCAGGCTTATTGTATTGGAATTTTGTTGCACATCTTAGGATCCTGCAGGGTCTGAGAGCTGCAGTTTCTCATTCTTTGGAGTGTGTAAATCCTTTCCCCCTGCAGCAGGGACATTGCTGTTTATGTACATTGTATTAACTGTTTTTTTTTATTTTCATGCAGGTACAAGAACAGTGTGCACCTAAACCACTTCACTTTAAATCACCCACATTCACCTCACCTAGCTATCCCCATAGATAAAATATCCCCAAGGATCCCAATTAAAGGATTTGTGTATTTCAAATGTTGCCCTCGAAGCTGCATGAAAAGACCCATTTTTTTGTGTGCATTCATACTGTACATGTCTCCCATGCCAGTGCCCAGCTTCCTATGTGTTTTTGGCCTGTAGTTTGCCTAGTTGCCCTACAAATGGGCATAATTTCATAACAGAGTTTGTTCTCTATCGACCTCAGTAGCATTTGTTAAGTTTGGGTTTGCTGAAATTCAAACAGTATTTGCAGAACCCTTGGCGAATCGTCCATGGGCAGATTCACCTATCCCTACTCTTATGCATGACTAGACCATGCAAAAGAATGTCCCTAAGTGTTCTCTTTCATATTTGGGACATCACTCTCATGCAGATTTCTACATTTCAAGGCTTATCTGAAACTATACTTATTTGCACTATTTACACAACTGAAATGTATGTGTCTCACTACCAAACTACAATCTCATCTAAATATTTCTGTGATTTCACTTTTTCTTTTGCAAGTGCAAATATTTTTTTCTCTTTCAAAGCTGGTCTGTTCACATCATTGAAAAGCTATCACATTCTCAAACAATTCATCCCCACACAGCTACCTCCTCATGTATCATTTCCTCCTCCTCTTTTAGATTGTAAGCCCTCAGGGGCAGGGCCCTCCTTACCATCCTGTCTTGAATTGTATTGTAATTGTAATGTCTTCCTTACATTGTAAAGCGCTGCACAAACTGTTGGCGCTATATAAATACTATGTAATAATAATAATAATTAAGTGGCTTATATCATTCCAATGGACCTCACTTGTCCCTTTTGAGCCACAGAAACCAATAAAATTGAGTATTGCATTGTGATAGGACAGTTAAAGGATGAACATTTAATCCTTTGGATGGATTTGAGGCAATACAGACAGCTGTTATTCAAGACAGCTTGATAAATGGAGCCTGCTGACCTCTATATATTTTTCGTATAGTTCTAATAATTATCAATCAGATGAACTGTATCTTTCCAGCAATAGCTGAGCTTAGTTTTCTCAGTTCTAAATGGAACCATGAATTATTTATGGGCAAATAAAATTCAAATTGTTTGCTGTAACATGACACACATTGGAGGTCATGAACATGTATCCGCTAAGAGTTGTGAAGATATTCAGCAACGCACTGTGATCATTTACTGCAGACCTCAGCCATAGACAAGCAGTATAAACATAGTTTAATGCTCCCCCAAGCAAGATAAATCAAAACCTGGAATTGTCTGTGACAAATATGGAGCTATGTGTAAAGACACTAATAGTGCATGAATGAAAGGACATAAGATTTGTGTTGAACTGGCTAAACCTTTATAGCAACATAGTATTTACCATTTATTTTATGTAAAGATATTTTTGAGACAGCTTTTTACATTACATTTTAAACCTTAGTTTAAAAAGATAAGCCAAAAGTTGAAATATGTTCTGCATCATCATTTAACACATTAAAACCCAGGGCAGGTCCGAGTGCAATGTCAGAGGGCGCTTATTCCTGGAGTTCCATGTTAGCAGCCGAGTATCCAGAGCCATCCTGCCTGCTCACGCGTTCTGAGCTGTTACTTTTCCCCATTGCAGCTTTGCAGCCACGTCCCTGTTTCTCCCTGCAGTCCTGACTGTGAATAGGATGCTGCAGAAAGCAGCCTCTCAATGCTGTGCATGAGGTCGTATGGCCTATTCAAGATGGCAAACTTTACCTGCTGGCCCTGCCATCTCCTGCAACTAGCCCTGGGCTTCTTGAGGAAGAACAGCTGGATGACCATCATCACTAGTAGGTAGCAAAGCACAGTGCTTGTCTTATCCTCTCTATCCCAATCGCTGGCTGGATCTGGGTCAATCTAAAGCTGGGATTTGGGGACCCAAGTGTTGTACGTGGACATCTCAGAAGCTTTTTCCCTCCAGAGAGGCACCTTTCACTGTTCCTAATATATAAATCGTATTTTGCGCTCCATAACACACACCTGACCATAAGAAGCAACTAGGACCCTCATGGCTATAGGGTGACTGTTTGTTGTTATCGTTCTTCATGCACATAATGTAATATTACTGGAATATTTGTTCACTATTGTGATCTAGTTTGTCACTTTTTTTACTGGGACATATCCCACATTGCATGTCTATATTACAGTCTGCATACTACTTACCTGATATACAAGTACAAAACATGTCGATATTTGATCATATTTGTATTGCTCTTTTCTAAAATAAAAACTAACATGCTAAAAAAAAAAAAAAGAAGCAGCTAGGAAGGGAAGGGTTCTGTGTGGTTCCTCACAACTGAGACAGGTGGCGCTGAGGGTAGGGTTCTGTGTAGTTCCTCACAACTGAAAACCGCGGTGGCAGGGGGGGGGATCGCCGCTGCTCCTTTTATACAAGTGATCTACACTATACATTTAGCTCTGATTGTCCGGAGCAGGGCTACATGTACAAAAAAAAGACTCGCCCGGCGCCCGAAACTGCATGTCCCGGGCGTCGGGCGATAGGGATTCCACAACCCTGGGTACACTGTCAGCCCCGCCGCCTCAGCTCTCACACATTCGCTCCATAAGACGCACAGACATTTTTGCCCGCCTTTTGGGGGGGAAAAAGTGCGTCTTATGGAGCGAAAAACACGGTGTACAATACAAAACATGTATTTATTTATTTTTGCTTTTGAGTCTGCAAAGCATTGCAACCTAAATCAGAGGAAGGCTCAGGCTCCTACAGACTCCTCCCACCAGCCCCTGTCTATACCAAGGTACGGACTTTCAGTTAGGGGTGAAAAAGTATCAATGGACTACAAGTGTGGGCCATAGTTAGAAAAGTAAATTTAGCTTTTAAATATTTAAATATTAATTCACAATGACCTCTCCTGCTACACGTTATAAAGGGTAGGGGAATGCTCCTGCCACAACTGATTGGACCGGGAGGGGGAGTTGTGTCCGTCACAGCTTTGTGCAGGGTTGGGTGAACTCAGGCTAACGGGGTTTGCATCAAGCCTCAGCTCATTACTAGTCCCCAGGACTCACATCCCAACTTTTGTTTAAACTTTGAACAGACCATGTGTATTATTTAGTAACATTATTGTGTACCTGCAGTTATGATAATGTCATTATAAAGTCACTCGGAAGTAACAGTAGACACCTCCAGGGAGGGGTGTATCTACTGCAAGGCAATCTAGGCATTTGCCTAGGGCAGCACTTTCCAGGGGGGCGCCAAACAATGCTGCCCCAAAACCAGTTAGGTAAGAGAAAAACAAAATTATATTATAAATTATTCATAAATTCCTGCCAGTACTCCTGGACCTGGTGCTTCTTTGACTGGGGGACCAAAATGTCCACCTATGCCACCTACTCCAACATATATGCCGGCTGCAGCTCCTTCCTCTTCCTGGTCAACACGCTTTGCAATGTATTCGTGTGTGTGACTTTCGTCCGGATGCACTGGCAGCTCATGCGCCGGACCTCCCTGGAAAACCGGCACCCATGCTACATTGATAGTGCAACCTGTCAGAATCTAGATACACCGTGCGCGCTGTATCCCGCGACTGAGGTTGTGCAAAATGTCTTATACAAGGACTAATTTAGATTAGGGAGGGGGGGGGGGGGCTCAGGTTTAGTCTTGCCTAGGGCAGCACAAAACCAAAATACACCACTGCCTCTAGGTGCCTTAACATCTAAACATGCATTCACCTCCAGCCCTCTCCCACACTGCTATACTTATCAGTGAGTTCACCCATCACAGTGGATGAAAGAAATGTTTGTATTCCGATTTCCTGGAAGGCTTTTTTTTTTAATTCAGTGAATAGATACTGGGATCTATTTTAGACAGTAGTGCTATTCCAAATGCTGCCTAAAGCCCCTTATCACCACAGTAACACTGCCATTCTGTGCTGAGAGCTCTTTGTGTGCTGTAGAGAAGTTAAACTGTAATGTTTTGAGTTTCTCTTAATCCCAAAGTCAGCTGAAATGTATAAAATGTAATCAATGGCATGGCCTGAAAGCACAAGGATCGATTTCCTGCCTTCGCACCAGCTGTTAGCCGATGCTGAAGCCGCACTGCATCAAGCATGTTTTCAATAGAGTTAATTGACAGTCTAGAGATACCTGACTATTGATTTATCAAATGTGATTCAAGAAGATCAGTTTGTGGCTAGTGGTTTTTCATTCTCTCTCTCTTTAAGCCATCAATAGATTTCCTTGTAGTTTTTTATTTAACATGCAGCCGTGGTTGTTTTTCGGGTTTGTCCTTTGATATCTGATAGTAATTCTTTTCCCATGCTGTACCATGCAGCCTATCTTGATAGAAGATGATATCCAAGATACTGTTGTACAGTACTACATATACATTTTTTTTTTTCAAACAAACATTATTCAGTTTTTCGGCCACCCCCACACGGGGTATAACCTTTTTAACAAAGGAAAAAAATAAAACACAGTTGTTACATCTTGGGGTCGCTCATCGCAACCCCCATAAGTGTATCTTAGCTTCTTCTCTTCTAACATTCCCAACTATTATTCCCATGCTGGTTGCCACATTAATATCACTTGTCAAAATCTATACTCTAGGTACTGAATGCTCCTAAGGGTGTCACTTGGGATTCCTGACACATCTCATAATTTACTCTTTTATATCTACAGTGCACTTTATGGTACTTCCAGGACTCCAAGGCTATTTGACAGTTTGACCTTGAGGTACCATTCAGAATATATAAAGGGTTGCATAATGTGGACCAACTCGGCCCCCTCGAAAGTAGCTTCCACATAGTATTTCCAACGTTTGAAAAACCTAGTAGTTAGTGCGTCCACTTGCATTTCAGTGTCCAGTTTTTCCCGAAGAAATAGGATTTTCAGTTCTGAGGTGACCTGTGCAATTGATGGTTGTGGAAGATGCATTCCAAGATCTCATTATGCATCTCCGCGCCGCAAGCAGGCATATATGTAGCCAGTCACTACCCTTGTAGGTCGGGCATTGCGGTTCTCGGCCGAGTATTCGGGGATACTGAATAAGTACAGCAATGGATTCAGTCGTGGGGTCCATTTCAGGACTGTTTTGACATAGGAGGCCACGTTTGACCAGAAATGCACCATGGAAGGGCACGTCCATAAACAGTGGGCCAATGATGGGCGAGATAGTCCACATTTGGGGCACAGGGACAGCAGTTGCTGTGGTGTCGCTCCGGTGGGGAGGAAGTACGACACATAAGCCCGATGCATTTTTTTAAATTGAGTCTCCCTCCAGTTTTCATTGACTTCCTTATATTGTAAAGCGCTGCGCAAACTGTTGGCGCTATATAAATCCTGTATAATAATAATTAACAGCAGGACCGTCTTTAATTTTCATTGGAACCTGGGCAAACATCTTCTCACCCACCCCCCCTTCCCTGCCCCTCTGGCAGAGCAGATAGGCGTACTGCAGGGTACAGCAACACTATGCAATGCCAATCACATAGTAAACAGAATGGTGCCACGTGTGCATCTTTTGCCGGCTCACGGGGCAGCTGCTTTGGGCCAGGGGCGCAGGTGTAATTTTCCGCCTCTGACCCCCAGCATCCCTAGGCTGCTGCCTATACAGCCCTTACGCCTGATGGGGGGCAGTGACAGGTGTAATGATACATTGTACATAGTATAGGTAGCAGTGACAGGTGTAATGATACATTGTATATAGCACTGGGGTAGTGAGAGGCGGGACAAGCAGCACACAGGCAGGTCATGTGACCTCCTCAAAGCCCCCCCCCTTCCTCCTCTCTCTCCTTCCAGCAGCCGCAGCTCCTTCCCGTCTCCTCTCCGACCCGACACTGATCTGTACCTCCTTCTGCATCACTGCCCCGTTCTCACCACATATATAAAAAAAATATAGTAACTTATTGACAGCAAGCCAGGCAAAACCGACACTACCTCTAGTATCAATTTTCGGAGATTTGATCAACTGTATAATTTAGGTACTGGTACTTCCCATTACTAAGAATTAACTTTAGATAGGCATCCATAATCCCATCCACCCAACCAAATTTAGAAAGCCCCTGCTCAGATGGCTCTATGTTTTACATTACAAGATGCTTCAGCCTTAGGTTGTACCTAAATTCACTTGGGTACTTGGTTCCAACAGGGTGCTTTTCAGACTACATTTTGGTAAAAATTACTCCGGGCTTGCCTGTAGCATGCCTACTGATGAAGCCAACTTCTGCAACCTGGAATCATGTCATCCTCTGCTCATTGAATCTTTGAATGTGTTATATCCTTGGAGTCCTCTTTGGCTTAATCAGGTGTGGCTGGATCCTCTCCTGCGTTGGCTGAAGTTTTTTTCACAAAAATTTTGCAGGACCACTGCACCCATATTTTTTTCTAGAAGAGAACCCAACTCTGTAGTGAAAACTTATTTGATAAGGCTATGCAACTCAATAGGCTAATCAGGGACTTCACACCTTATTTGCCTTATAAATAGCGCATTCTGTTGTATAGAGCTCATAATAAACAGTGGCGTTCATTTTATTTTTTCTTTCTCCATGCTGCTATGTCAGTTATCAGCTTGTACCACATGTATGTTGTAAGGTCTCTCGTGGAAAAGCTAAAAAAAGAATACAAAAAAAGTATGTGCGTACATCATGTCTGGTGTTGAAAGGATGCAGGAAGCTTCAAAGCACCTAAGAGGAAGGAGATTGTAGAACAAGCTTCCCATAGCGGACAAATGAGGCACAATGAGCAAATGAGGCACAATGAGTCTCCGGAAATTCCTGTATGTGAACAAGTACAATTACTGTTAATTTAGACTGCTATTTAGCACGTCATTGTTTCTAATTCTGCATTCAGGTGCTTCCATCCTAGTGGTTTTATTTTTCCTGTTACTCTACACTCTTTGTGGGTTAATTCACATGATCTTTAGCTGACTGGTCAAATTTTCACATAAAGGGTATTTTATAGTTTGCATATGTCCAGTTCAGTTACTCACCATGAATGGCCCCCTCCCTCACCTGGACCTCTTCATCTCTCCACTGCATGGTTTGTGGGTGGGATGAACAACATTGGCATGTGAAGGTGTAAGACTGTATATCTATTAATTCATTGTATTTTCCTACTAGTAAGCATACAGCCAAAAAATCTTTCAGAATGCCTACGGCGGCGGCTTTTTCCTCCTGATTTGATTTCTTTCCAGAATGGAATAGTGAGCCGCTACTGCTGTGTGTACAAGGTCTAATTTCCCAGTACAGATGCTCTAAACCAAGTGGCAGAAATTAACTTAAAGCTGAACTCCATGCAGATAAAAAAGACACAAATAAATGCAGCTCTGTATGTATACATACTTTTTTTTTTTTTTAAATACGTAAGCAGTTTACATACCTCAATTTGATTGTGGTATCAGCCTTTTGCAGTCCCTGTACTAAAGAGATCAAACTGGGGGAGGGAGAAGCAGCCAGGGGTGTTTCCACCGCAAGGCAAACAAGGCATTTGCTTTGGGCTGCACTTTGCTGGCGAACAACGCCCCCATATCAGTGGAGCGAGCACGGCCGCACAGAATCAGGCAGCCTCAGCTGCTTAATCAGGCAGATTAGGCGGCTGCTCATGGGGACTTACGGCCACCTAACTTAGAGAGCTGCTGGGTGGAGGAGGAGGTGGGGCCGGGGCCAGGGTGAGGCTGAGTGAGATGCCGGCAGAGGTGAAGGAGAAGCTACGGACAGCTCGGGGCTGCCCATACCCCAACATCTGACAGCAGCATGTCCCAAAGGCAGGCTGGGGAGCTTCAGGTAAGAGGAGCATCACATGTGTGCAGGGAAAGGGTCACTGCCAGTGGCGACTCTAGAAACAATATATAGGGGGGGCACATAAGATACCACAGTCAAAACTGGGGGGGGTATTCAGCAAACACAAGGGCTGTGTAAATAATCACCTATGTAACACAGCCATAGAGGACTACAAACCGCAGCAATACATTATACAGTAATGCAGAATAATACCACCAGCTATAGAGGACTACAATTCTCATCAATACATTATACAGCAATGCAGAATGTCACCGGCTATAGAAGCCTACAATTCTCAGCCACACATTATGCAGCTGTGCGGAATAATACCATCAGCTATAGAGGACTACAAATTCCAGCAAAACATAGAGCAATGCAGAATAATAGTATATACATTTGCCACATACTCTGTGCTGCTGCTCTACTCTGGGGTTCTAACCTAATGTCTTGGGCAGAGCTTGTCAGGAGGGGTGGGGAGGGTCTTAGTAAAGGGAGATGTGCGGGTGGCAGAAGCGCTGTAAGCAGGCATTGCGTGGCGCCCCAGAAGGCTGTTGCAAGGTCCCCAGCAAGTGCCGGACCTAAAGCTGGCCATACAACTTACAATTATCTGCAGATTTTCTGTGGTCAGATGGAAAAGGTGCAACAGATTCCTCCATCTACACTTAACTGTGTGGATGGAGGAATCTCCACCTGGGCCAATCTGTTGCACTTTTTCCATCTGACCACAGAAAATCTGCAGATAATTGTAAGGTGTATGGGCACCTTAAGACACCAAGTCAATTTGAAAAATTTAAGTGCTGGTATCGGTTTTTAGTATTGGGACAGAGGTCAGTTATAATGCAGAGTGCATTGGTCAATAATGTATCGCAGGGTGCGGAGGTCAGTAATGTAACGCAGAGTGCGGAGGTCAGTAATGTTCAAAAACCATACACACCCATTGCACTTCTGACCGGATAGAAAACCCTAATTGTAGGGTGGGTGCTGAAATGACCGTGGATGCCTCCGCAAAATAAATCCAGAAAATTCAAAAAGGTCACAAGCACTCCAGCATGTAGAAAAGTCAATGTTTAATGACTTCACAGGTGTCACATCATCAGAGCCACGTTTTGGAACTGCAAAGTCCCTTCCTCAGGCAAAACAGATAAATATACTTGTGAAGTCAATAAACAATGACTTTTCTAATGCTGGAGTGCTTGTAACCTTTTTTGAAGTCAGTAATGTAACGCAGAGTGCGGAGGTCAGTAACGTAACGCAGAGTGCGGATGTCAGTAATGTAACGCAGAGTGCGGATGTCAGTAATGTAACGCAGAGTGCAGAGCTCAGTAATGTAACGCAGAGTGCGGAGCTCAGTAATGTAACGCAGAGTGCAGATGACAGCAATGTAACGCAAAGTGCAGATGACAGCAATGTAACGCAAAGTGCGCATGACAGCAATGTAACGCAAAGTGCAGAGGACAGCAGTGTAACGCAGAGTGCGGATGACAGCAATGTAACGCAAATGTAACGCAAAGTGCGGATGACAGCAATGTAACGCAAAGTGCGGATGACAGCAATGTAACGCAAAGTGCGGATGACAGCAATGTAACGCAAAGTGCGGATGATAGCAATGTAACGCAAAGTGCGGATGACAGCAATGTAACGCAAAGTGCGGATGACAGCAATGTAACGCAAAGTGCGGATGACAGCAATGTAACGCAAAGTGCGGATGACAGCAAAGTGCGGATGACAGCAATGTAACGCAAAGTGCGGATGACAGCAATGTAACGCAAAGTGCGGATGACAGCAATGTAACGCAAAGTGTGGATGACAACGGTGTAAGATAGAAAGGGACTTACAGTTTTGATGTACTAGATCATGTGCTCTGTCACGCCCTCTTCTTCCTCTCCCGGTGGTGGGTGGTGGTGGGGGGGGGGAAGCGATGTTTCTTTGCCAAGGTTCGCCACCACTGATCTAGGCCAAAGTAGCTACATAGTATTTGAGGTTGAATAAAGACACAGGTCCATCAAGTTCAACCCATTGTGTGTAAGCATGCGATTCTGCATGTGTATGAGTCCCTGTGTGATCTTGTTCTTAAGGGTACCTGTATCCCTTTATATTACGGTCTCTGAGGAAATTGTCCAAATGCTTTTTGAATTAATCAATACTCTCAGCTGAAATCACTGCTTGCGGCAGCGAGTTCCAGACCCTAACCGCTCTAACTGAGAAGAGCCCCCTACGCCCCTTGTGCTGAAATCTTTTCTCCACCAATTTTAGGTGGTGGCATCTAGTCGTTGTTATGGAGTTTACAGTTAAAAATGTATTGCTGATGTTGCTATCACCATTGAACATCTTATACATGAATATCCTAATCTCCTCACTTCCAGCGTGATGAATGTTTAAATTTAGTAACCATGTCTCACAGCTTTGGTCCTCCATCCCCTTAATTAGTTTGGTTGCCCTTTTCTGGACTCTGTCCAGCTCAAGGACATCCTTTCTGTGGATCGGTGACCAAAACTGGACCGCATACTCCAGGTGAGGCCGAACCAGTGATCTATAAAGTGGCAAAATTATAGACTTGTCTCTACAGTACATTCCCTTTTTAATACAAGACAGTACTCTGCTTGCTTTGTTTACCACAGCCTGGCCTTGCAAGCTATTATTCAATCTGTGGTCTACAATGACCCCCAGATCTTTTTCCATTTCTGACTTCCCTAGTGGAGTTCCCATTATTGTGTAATCCGCTTGCCTATTTTTAACCCCAAAGTGCATTACTTTACATTTATCGACATTAAACCTCATCTGCCATATAGTTGCCCACTCCCCTACTTTATCCAGGTCCTCCTGTAATGTTATAGTGTCTAAGTCTGTGTCTTTTACCCTCCCAATTTTAGTATCATCAGCAAACACGGCAACTTGGCTATTCAAGCCCCCCCTCATATCGTTAATAAACAGGTTGAATAGCATGGGGCCTAGCACAGATCCCTGGGGCACGCCGCTCATGACCCTAGACCAATCTGAGCCATTTATCGATACTCTCTGGACACGTTTCTGTAGCCAGTTTTCTATCCATGTACACAACATTTCATCTATGCCCATAGACCTTAGCTTGTGTAGTAAGCGTTTATATGGTACTGTGTCAAACGCTTTTGAAAAAAGCTGATTTGGCAAAATTCTCCAACTCAGCTCACTTTCTAGTTCAGTTATGTATTCCTAGATTGTACACTTCTCCTGCCTTCTCCAAACTCTTCAGCCTTTTGTGAATAACCCTGTTAATTTTGGATAGCGTATGATCAGCTTATGGCAGTCCTTGGGGTCATCCATTGCTCTCTGTGCCAACAAATACCAATGTGAATCTAACAGCTCTGAAAGCAAACGTATCTTGAAATATATATAGCTAGATCCACTGTACATAGCTTTATCCTGACATTAACCACTTCCGGGTCGGCCGTAGTAAAAAAACGGCCAGCCCAGAGCTCTCCAGATCTGAGCGGGCGTCTTTAGACGTCCGCTCAGACACGCTCTGCAAAGAAGCTGATGGAGCAGATCTGTGCTTCATCAGCTTCTTTTGGGGGGTCCAAGGTGACATTAGGGGGTCTTGGAGACCCCTGATGTCTCCATAAACAGGATCTGTCACATATTTTGCTATCACATAGGGGTTTTTTATTAGCCCTGTATGTGATAGCAATAAAGTTTAGTTAAAAAAAAAAATGTAAGTTCCCCCCCCCCCAAAATGTAAAGTTACACATAAAAAATAATTAAAAAAACAAGTAAGTCTCCACCCATACATACACGCATGCAAACATGCGGCGGGGTCGCATACGTGCAAAAACGACGATTGCGCCCATTACGCCGTACATGTTACATATCGCAGCGAACTTCGCAGTGAGAGCAATAAGTCTAGGGCCATCAATCACTGATAACACTAAACTGATGAGCGGTAAAAGCTTTTAAAGTTGTCGCCTATGGCCAATTTTGGGTATGGTAGTTTTCTGCGATTTCGCGGGTTCACGCAATTTTAAAGCTTGACATGTTTGGTGTCTATTTATCCGACGTGACCCCGACTTATATATTTTACCAAAAAACTGGGTAATAATAAATGTTTCCTAACATAATGTAAAAAAAAACTTTAAAAAAAAAAAAAACATTTCTTTAATTTTTCCTAATTATAGTAAAAAATAAAAACCCCAGTGGTGATTAAATACCACCAAAATAAAGCTCTGTCTGTCCCCAAAAAATGGTATAAAATTCATTTCAGTACAGCGTTGCATGACGGAATAAACGTCAGTCAAAGTACTGCAGCGCTGAATACTGAAAAATGGCCTGGCCAGGAAGGGCGTCTAAACACCTCGTCTTGAAGTGGTTAAATAAACAAATGCATGGCGTTCCTGAAATCCACCTAATAATGAAGCGGGATATCTACATTAATCAGAAGCCCCTCTTCTATAGTTTCCCATACCTTTCTCTATACTTTGTCCTAAACAATGTTTTCATGCTGCTTTCCCAAATGATTTATTCAAGTGTTTCAAAATGTAGTCATTTTTTAGCACCTTTTCGCTGCACTTTGTATTCACCTTTGTATCAGAACAGTCCAAGGGGTAGAACCTGCTACCGGTTCCATACTCAGCATGTGTTCTTTAGGACATGTCTGTGTTATAATGAAACATTCTAAAGAGGTTCAATGAGATATACAGTCTTCCAATCCCTTCTTAAGTATCTAAATGCCCCCTATCATGTTAACCAGTCAGCGTGTTATTACTTTTGAATTCGTTTGTATTGTGTTACAAATGTCCATGTGTATATGTAAATAAGCTGATTTGTCCAATAGTCTCATTAGAATTGTGGTAAACAAAGAAACAAGTGATTCATGAACCTCGCTGTATTGATATAACGATGCCATCTGACCATCAATTCAGAGGTTTGCAGTCCGTAACATGCCTGCAGCCCTGGGACTCCCTGACTAGATTGGATTTATGCTAAATTGCTACTTTGTAACCAATACTATCATTTCCATTTCTGCTACAAAGACTAAATAAAGTAAATATCAGTTATTCCTAATGTGTGTTTGCAATCACCAGCGCCTCAGAAAGCTTCAAAAGAATCAGCATTAATCAAATTCTAGTGGAGTTGGTATAGTCTTGTTTTAACTCTTCATTACTACAGGATTGTGTACAGTGCATTTGTTTGCATCTGAACTGCTTTTTTATACCAGGCAATGTGCATGCAAAACCAACTCATAACAACCTCAAAGCAACTCAAACAAATCCAGAGCAACTCTGAAGCAAGTCACAAAATATACGACAGTCATTTTCCTCTGAAAACATACTGCGGTTGACTTCAATCTAAGTGTGACACCCATGTACATAAATCCTAAATGTGTAAGCTCTCTTGCAATATCTTCACACCTATGTGTGTGCAAAATTCTATGCAAAGTTTTCTTAAAGCAGAACTGCATCCTCCTATCCTTTAGAGCCAAGGAAGGTGCCATCTTAGCCTCTATTTGGATTGCAGGTGCCGGGATGCTGCACATGGGATCAGCTATGACATCAGCTATTTGACGGCTTGAAAGTTTGGTTGAGAGCTGAAATAAGCACACTGGCGACCTTGATAACCGAGTAACGGTTTTGGGGGGACATAAAATTGCTTCCTAAAGTTCCTCTATAAGTTTTGTTTTAAAACAGAGCTTTACCTTGAAAACGGTACTTTATATGAAATGCATTTTTATGCGTAGTGCTATATATTGGTGTGTGTTTTTTTTTTCTAATCAGGGCTTGGATTGGGGGGAGGGTGGGGGGGGGGGTGGAAGGGGCAGAAGGCAGTTGCCCCAGGCACAGGTTTTGATATGAGAGGAAGGTGCCGTGCCAGGTGGCGAGTTGCGTCCTCCTCATTACATATGTCCTAGAAGTTACAACGCTGAGCATTTACTTTCTATATTTCACAGGGGGTGTGGCAACAGTGGGAGGGGAGTGTTAGCTTTCCCTGCCCCAACTGTTACCATCAGAGTTGAAGCTCATTATTGGGAGCTTTTAGTAATGTTATCACTGTAGGGGGCAGACAGAGAAGGGTTGCTATGAGTGTCAGGCTGAGCGCTTCATTGACCCAAACCAACTTTCTGCATGCCATTTTCAAAGTGCTCCTCTGCCCACAACTGTGTGGCCCGACCAGTGACAGTCCCCCTCCGCCATGTCCTAGCAACCTCTTCCTGGCCACAGGAAAGGAGATATGAGGGTCTAAGCCCTGTGCAGAAAACCAAGGACAGCTGCCGTCTGACAGTAGCAGGTTGCCAGTCTTGTTTATGGGTAATTCAAAGGTAATGGTTATGGTAGGAGTGGACATGTTATTTGTTTTGCCTCTGACCAGTCTGGCACTGCTCACAATCAGTGCCAAGAACCTGGCAGAGGCAGAGAGCACACAGCAGAAAGGTCTCATGACATTCACTTCCAGGTACAGGTGAAAGCCAAATGATGGACCGCTCACCTCTCGATCCTGTCACGGCTCTCTGCCGTGACAGGGGGAGGGGCTGGATTCCCCTCTCCCCGCTCTGATCCGCCAGCGCTGACTGGCGGAATGGACGGGGGAGGGGGCGGGTACAGCTGGCTCTGCCTCTAGATAGGCAGAGCCAGCTGTCACTCACGCAGCTGGACGGATCTCGACGTCGATGTCGGGATCCGCTCCGGTGTCTCAGTATACAGCGAGCTGTAGCTTGCGGTATACTGAGCTTAGGGTAACGGGAGGACGCTAGTTTGTGTCCTCCCGTTACCCTAAGGAGAACTATGGGGAAAAACACTGACTCCATAGTTCTCCTTTAAGTACCTTAATTACTTAAACAATTTGTTCAGTTAATGTATACAAAATAAAATATTGTGTCAGTGGTGTCTTTATTTTTAAATCTGAAATTAGATCATATTATAGGAGTCATTTACGGAGAAATCCAGAATACGTACAAAAAATCTTGAATTTTTCCACCCAAGTTGTGTGCATACATATTTTTGTTTGGATTTGCTCTTCTGACCATTTCACTGTAGTTCATCTATTTTAAGGACGGTCTAACTGGAAGTCTTCCAAGGCTTCTTTATAATCCAGTACTCCCTTACAGCCTTAACAAACTATCACCAGGCGTTTTTTTTTCAATAGTTTCCAGCTCAACCTCATGTACTCATGTATTTGGACAGGGCTGCAATATTTTTAGTTCTCCAAGATTATCTTGCTCATATAAATTGTACAAATTATTGTAGAAACATTTACCAAAATGGATTGTCTGGTCTAGCAGCCAGGAAAGAGCCTGCAGGAGCAGGGATCAGCTAATTAAAAGTGCTTTACTCCAGTTAGGGGGAGGGGCTGGATTCCCCTCTCCCCGCTCTGATCCGCCAGCGCTGACTGGCGGAATGGACGGGGGAGGGGGCGGGTACAGCTGGCTCTGCCTCTAGATAGGCAGAGCCAGCTGTCACTCACGCAGCTGGACGGATCTCGACGTCGATGTCGGGATCCGCTCCGGTGTCTCAGTATACAGCGAGCTGTAGCTTGCGGTATACTGAGCTTAGGGTAACGGGAGGACGCTAGTTTGTGTCCTCCCGTTACCCTAAGGAGAACTATGGGGAAAAACACTGACTCCATAGTTCTCCTTTAAGTACCTTAATTACTTAAACAATTTGTTCAGTTAATGTATACAAAATAAAATATTGTGTCAGTGGTGTCTTTATTTTTAAATCTGAAATTAGATCATATTATAGGAGTCATTTACGGAGAAATCCAGAATACGTACAAAAAATCTTGAATTTTTCCACCCAAGTTGTGTGCATACATATTTTTGTTTGGATTTGCTCTTCTGACCATTTCACTGTAGTTCATCTATTTTAAGGACGGTCTAACTGGAAGTCTTCCAAGGCTTCTTTATAATCCAGTACTCCCTTACAGCCTTAACAAACTATCACCAGGCGTTTTTTTTTCAATAGTTTCCAGCTCAACCTCATGTACTCATGTATTTGGACAGGGCTGCAATATTTTTAGTTCTCCAAGATTATCTTGCTCATATAAATTGTACAAATTATTGTAGAAACATTTACCAAAATGGATTGTCTGGTCTAGCAGCCAGGAAAGAGCCTGCAGGAGCAGGGATCAGCTAATTAAAAGTGCTTTACTCCAGTCCCCTTGACAATAACAATCACTTAACCAATGCAGTGCAAGGGAAGCCCTACCGCAAGGGGTAGTTTTTGGTTTGCCCAGAGATGGACTTTACCTTTGCTAATGTGGGTCAAAATACAATAAACTGCAGACAGATGCAGACATGTTTCAGCTTTTCCAGCATGTGAACATATGCCATATGTACTACTCCAACACAGGCTTTTAGCTATAAAAGAATTTAGAAAGTATAATGTGCCAAATATGAGCCACATCCAGCAAAACTGAATTGTGTGTCACACAAAAAAAAAAAGCATGAACAAGACATTGTGCAGTTGAAACATTTTTGAATTCTTGTCACTTTGTTATCAAAAGAAAACATTGCTACTGCAGAATGGTTTGTACAGAGTGATATACAAAGCGAAAAGAGGCAACAAGATAACCTTGACACAGCCTTCCTGAATACTCTTTTCCTTTCCTTAAGCAACGGAAGCTACACTGTACTTTTTTTTTGAGTTAGCACGCAAGTAAGCATTTGTCCCTTTGTAGAAAACATTAACCCTTTTGCTCCTAAGCACCATTTTAGAACGGCATGGAAAATGTATTTATTTTTCCCAGCCAAACACTGCCTGGCCAAAAAAAAAAAGGTCACACTCTAATATTTCTTTGGACCGCCTTTGGCTTCGATTACAGCACGCATTTGCCGTGGCATCATTTCGATAAGCTTATGCAAAGTCACAACATTTATTTCCATCCAGAGTTGCATTCATTTTTCACCAAGCTCTTTTAACCACTTGCTGCCCAGGGCAATTACTTACATTTGCACACACATGATAAAAACTGAATTTCTGGCTAGAAAACAGCTTCAGACCCCCAAACAATTATATATTAACTGAAAGCAGAGGCCCTGTAGAATAAAAAGATGCTAGTTGCATGGTATTTGTGTAAATGTTAATCAAACAAGTATTTAAGGATAAAATACACTGAAATTAAATTTAGTGCACAGAAAAATAATATAACGCCCAATTTTTTGGTAAAATATAAAAAAAATGGGGTCACACTGGGTAAATCGATACCAAACATGTCCAGCCTTAAAATAGTGTGCGTCCGTGAAACCGCAAAAAAATATAAATGTAAAAATGTTTTTCTTTTATACTTAACTTTATTGCTATCGCATAGGGGGCTGACAAGCCCCCTATGTAATAGCAAATATGTGACAGGTCCTCTTTGTTGAGACATTAGGGGTCTTTCAGACCCCTAATGTCACCTATGGACCCCAAAGAAGCTGATGAAGCAGAGATCTGCTTCACCAGCTTCTTCTTCTGGCTCTAGGACCCGGAGAATGTGCCCAGTGACACATCACTTCCGGGTCTAGTGATCAGGAGAGATCAGCGGCTGATCTCCCATCCGATCCATCACGGGAGACCCACCACGCCGGTCCCTGGCTCACACGGGGGACAGTGGAGCCCGGGAAGCCGACGGCGGTACCGGTGGAAGGATGGGAGGGGGCAGCCATGTTCTTGGTATAACCACTTCCAGCGGCTGGCGTACATTTACGTGACCCCGCTGAAAGTGGTTAATGATGAGAGATTCGGACCACTGCATAAAAAGTCTTCTCCAGCAAATTCCAAATATTCTGTATGTGGTTAAGGTCTGAACTCTGTGGCGGCCAATCCATGTGTGGAAATGAGGTCTCGTGCTCCCTGAATCACTCATAATTTGAGCCCGATGAATCCTGGCATTGTCATCTTGGAATATGCCCATGCCATCAGGGAAGAAAATATCAATTGATAGAAAAACCTGGTCTTTCAGGTAGTGTCTTTATTTGGGGTCAGGCAGTGTATACAAGTGTGCCAGTGAGAGCTCCCCACCACAACTTCAGGTTCTTGGCGTCATGCTGTTACTGATAGCCCTGGTCATCTAACAGAGGAGTGTGCAGTACAGAAACCGCTTTGGACATTTAACACACCTCAGGGGCTTTTGAGAATAATTTACCACTGGGCTACTAGGAAGTCACATGTCTTCAAAGTGTACAAGGATGCAATAAAGGCTGAAAGGGGAAGAGCTTTCATTTTCATATATTAACATTTACTATAAAATTAGCAAAGGAAAATGGGGCTGCATACTGACCTCTGAAAAGTCTAGTTGCCTGGCCCTCTCTGGCTTTATGATCTTCTGAGTCAGTGACACAGTACCATCTATACAACACGCATTTGCAGGAGAGGTCAGTAATGGTAGCCTACATACATCTTGTAACAGGCTTTCTTTAATGTGATTGTGTCTAATGGAAGATGGGGTAGACGTCGGCACTCCAACTGTGGTTAACCACAAATGCCATCATGCCGCTGCCTTTGGGAATCATGCCTCATGGGACTAGTTCCACAGCAGGTGGAGTGCTCAGGTTGGCTAAACCCTACTGTAGGAATGCAGAACAGTATGATGCACTCGCCTTTTTAAATTAAAAGTGAACTGCTGCTTCAATGGAGAGTTCCACAGCTGTGGTGTCTCTCTAACCTTACAGCCCTCCTGTAGACATACAGCGGAGTATTCATATTAATGCTGGCTTGACATGAGGGCCTGAAACCATCTGGTTGGAGTAATGGCTCTGGAAGATAAATATTAGTACTTAATCATTTGAATGCCTGAGCAGTTTTCTCCCTAACCTTAAGTCCCATCTTGTTGGGATATCTCTGTTCTTCCTTTAACACTTTGTGTAGCCTACCATCACATAATATACAGCATTTTTCAGCACAGATAAGGGTGTAAATCTGGTAGAAAATACATATAATTTTTTATTTCCGAGGTTTTAATTGGAAACAAATGGTGAAAAATGCAATCTTGTAGTTTTCTGAAAGCAAACTTCTTTTTACAATTTGTGCATCCCTAGATATAAACCAACAAAGGCAGTTGGTTAAAAGGATATCACATGTGTAATATTTACATAACATAGCAGAATAGTAAACTTCAAAGTAAATGTTTGATTCTTACTTGGAGAGATAACAATTTTAAAAAGTTTGCGTAAATTGCTAGCATAATACCAACCCGTCCCTATGGACCCTGCATCTTTCTCCTACATGCTAATGATTTCCCAGTAAATAGATACAAGAAATCGGCTATCAGACATCTACTGAATGCCGCTAACGGCTGCATTGCAAGCAATTGGCAGAAGGAATCTCCCCTCATTGACCGAATGGATCAACAGAGTCGAAGGAATCCGAAGACTAGAAGACATGATACTCTCTGCGAGAGGTATCCCTGATAATCAAACCCAGACATGGTTTTAATGGAATAGGTTCCTGTTTTTGGACGAGGGTGAACGACTGTCGAGCTGTGAGAAATTTTGCCTCACATTCTTCTCTGCACAGTACTGCCTTATCCTTTGAAGAAGCTTGCTGAGATCTACATTTTTCTTCCTCTTTGGGTCTTCACTTGCTCGCCTGCCTCACTCCTCCCCATTTTCTTTCCCCTTGACCTCTTCTCTATTCTTTTCTGGGTTTGGACCTCCCTCGGTGGTGTGCTGGTCCTTGTGGCTCCCGCCTAGATATACCCCTCCCCCCCTTTCTCTCTAGTGTGTTGAGCCTCGTTTTGCAAATTGGCGCCTGTCTAGATTTTTTTTTTTTACTTTCGGAACAACCATCCAAAATCCTGCCCCTTTTGTCAGGACCCCAATTATTCCCTTTTTGGTAATATTACTTACTGCTTTGTGAAGGATTAGCATCCTGATAATCTTTGTAATATTCTTCTTGGTTGTGCTGTTTATTCTGTTTTGGTTTGCCCATTTATATTGTTTTTCATTGTTATTGTATTTGTGTTCCATTTCTTAAAATAAAAACATCTGAAAAAAAATTGCTAGTATAATATTTACAATAATCTCAAGTCAGGCTCGTGTGGACACAAATTAGCATGACAGTGACATGTTTTCAGGTTTGAGATTGTTAAAATTCCAATTGATATTGCGCTTGCTTATGTGTTTGATGTTCATGCAGTAAGCGCAAATGTCCTCCAGAACTGCTGTATTTGTTGGAATCTGGGGAGTGCATCGTTTTCATGAAACTCTGCAGCAACAGATCAAGTGTACTAGTCCTCTATTGCTGGCTGCAATCAACCAGCAATAGATCACTACATCAATAACCTATTTCTGCAGGTGGAAACAAGACAGTTGCTTAAGCTCTGCTCTAGTGTCCGAGCACATAAAGTGTCATGACATCACAATACTTTCTCTCTACACACCTTGTTCCACAAGCATTGTTGTGAATTGTGTTTACAGTTCTTGCTACAGAGCACTCCTATGGAGATGTGTATAACAGGATCATAAGCCCAGGTGCTAATCGATTCAGCTCCTGGGTTTAGTGCTGGACCCTGACTGGCAGCCAGTATCCACAATCGTAATTCCTGCCAGCATCTGCAGGAGATGCTGGATCCTGAGGTTGATTTAAAATGGCAGCTGTGATAAATAAAAATAAAGCAGACTTGAATTCAATCAATAAGTAGTACTATAATTAGTAGCATCTCAACCCAACAGAAATCCAGTCCTTTGCTGTAACATCTGTAAACCAGAAACAGTCAGGATCAGGCTGCTGTAGACTTGTTTTGAAATGGCCAGCACAGACTGCATGACCAATGTAATCATTTTTTTTTTAAACAAATTGACGTGCAGGAGAATCCTGACATTGAGGTGCATTTCTACCTGGGAACTAAACAGCTGCATAGAGCTTGCACATATTTGTGTTGCAAGTACCCTGAACGGTGCTCATCATTGGATGGAAGTTTTATAGCAAGACATTCTCCTTTAATGTTACAGTGTACAGGTCTGCAGAATATTTGTGTTGTTCAAATAAAGTAGATTGGTCACTAGATATGCATTTGCAGCTGTAAATTATGCATTGACTTGGCAAAAGGCAAGGTAATATACTCATATCCGATAAAGAAACTGTATGTTTCACCTACCAGGTTGATTTTGCTGAGGATAAAGAATGAGCACACAGTATTGGTTTATAACTTTTATTAAAATCGTGATTTTGGTCATTCATGGAAGCTCACTGATGCAGCTGCAAAAGTGCCACTTGATGCTTAACCAGTTAATCTAACAAGCTGCAAGAAACAGACGTCATCTTACTGCTACCCATATGACTTCATGTTCAACAATTTTTTTTTCCAGTGAATAGTCAATACATAAAATGCTACAGTTCTACACTGTACATAGAAGAACATGTTGCATCACTTAAGGGAGACTGTAAAAAGCAGATTACAAATCAATTTACAACACGCGGATTAAGTATTTAGCAATTGATCAAGTAAACTATAGCACAAAATTATCCCTCTCATTCACCTCTCATCCATATGTTAAAACGACTTTTTTCTTTTTTTTGCTGTGAAATAACAGTCTTGAGAAACAGCTGCTCATTCTTATACCCACTATATTACTACCAAACCTACACCACTTCCAGGCTGAAGAATAATTAGGCCTGAATGCTATTCATTTATCCTAATTAACTTCTCTGGAGCAGTTTGATAAGCTTAACTATATCACTGCCTGAAAGGCCCAACATTCTTCACTGCAGCTGAATACATTGTGATTGGAGATTTCAGATTTGTATTCATTATTTTAGGGAAATATGGTTAATGTATTACTTTTAGTGTTTACAGGTTAACAGACTGCTCCAGTTAGAAGAAAAAGATCCACTGACTCACTGTGGATTTTAACACGTATGCCGACATAACCAGGGCTGTACCAGTGTTAAGAGTTGAGTATGCCGAAGCCAAGTTTTTTGGGGGGAAAACGTTTTCCAACAGATCCTAATTTATTCCACATATACTTGAGAACTAGCTTTCTATGATTATAGTCATGCATGTGTCACTAGTTAAAATTCAGTTTTGTTTGTCAAGCAGTTATAGTGAAAACCATGACTATGGAAGGTTCAGTGACTGCTGCAGTGTTCTGTAGCCTCTCACCTTAACTGGCAATGCAGGATTAATCATTCAAGCAGAAGCTAGTTGATGGGGCTCCTTTGCAACCTTGACTTTAACTGAAAAAAAAGGGCCATTCCACCCAGTTATAGGTTTTGGCGGTCAGTGTCAGAAGCGAGGAGAAGTGAGGATGAATACAAGTTTGCATAGTGCAGAGTATGTAATTCCTTTATAGAATTTTAATTTGTTCTTTTCTGGAATGAACCACAAGAAGACATCAGTCATGCACTGGTTTATAACGTGCACAATAAAACAGTCATTTTAGACCTAATCTGCCAATGAATAGCCTGTACATAAAGTACCCAAGGCGGATTGTTATCCACATTGATAGTGAATGTGAAGGATTGAAAATCCAAATGCATGCTACCCTCATCTGTCCTTGTATTACATCATCCTACAACATCTAATAGTAAACAAACTGTTAACATATGGACCAAACCTATTCTAGATCTACCATCTGTAGAGCAGGCCAACCTACCTGTGTATGGCAAGCTTTACATTACATCTGACAAAAGGTCAGATGATATTTGTCCATTCCTCTGCTCCACTTCCTGACAATGAGGACCAAGTAGGAAACGGTGGTACATCTGTAGACCCAATTGATTTTTCACCCGCTTCCTTAAATTGCCTTAAACATAGACAAAAACGAAAAAAACTGTCCCTTCTGTGGTCAAAATTACTAATTTAATGAAGTGGTCCAAAATGTAGCAAGGTTGCCTCTAGAAACTAATCAGTCTTCCTATCATAGTCTAGCCTGTACAAGAAACCTGAAATGAAGAAACTAGGATCATTGTGTTTACATACCTTCCTGTATATTGGTAGGTCTTTAAATCTGAAGACCAGGACACATAAATTAAGCATTCTATTAAAACTGATGGGTGTAATAAACATATATTTAAAAACAATTGTAGGTTTCAAGCATTCCACATTATTCTACATCTCTTTCTAGCACACAAACAATTTTGTTTTTTAAAAAGAACACTTTGCCTGTTTAAGTAGGCGAAGACATACATACTTACTGGGTTATTCAGAGGAAGAAAAAAAAAAAGAAGATTTTGAAATAAAAAGACTGGTTTGTTCCACGGCATCTTTATTCATTTTGTCTAACACAGGTAAAGGCAAGAGTCTCTACTCTACTCTATAAACCCTTGTATACACGGTTGACTGGTTCTCACCATATGTTTAGACACACTGATAATTCAACAAGACTTCATTGCAGTGCTATAACCTTACATCTACATAAGATTTTAGATCTTCAGCTAAATATTGTTGCTAGTTACATCATATACACATACAGGAAAAAATACAAGACTTATTGATTTCCACAATTATCAATCTGTACACTAATGTAACTATATGCAACTTCTGAAGACAAATCAAGGGTACAAGAAAGGTTCAGAGCACGCTAACAGTTTGGTCCAAGGTTATCTTAACGTAGTGCTTACGGTCTCCCTCCCGTTTAGAGAGCAGGGAAACATGACGGACATGACATGCACACGCTCACTTATAGACAATTGTAGAAACAGATTAACTGCTGTACAATCTCAGGCTCAACCATACATATATAATAAGGCTATTATAATACAACTAGATGCAGCATAAACTGTCGACACAGCCATTCATAAGTCAGCACCGTATATACATATGTATATATATATATATATAATATATAAACAATTTGAAACAGCAGACACATGGGAATAATTATAAAATAATTTATTGCCAATGCCCCTTAGGAAAAAAATATGGCCATTTTGTACATAACAGGTTTTTTTTTCATGTTACATAAAGTTATAGCCTTCTCTGTTCATTTACAAAATCCCTGCTTGAGGGCTTCTCAGCAAAACCTGCACTATGGCTTCACCATGATAAAAAGATAATAAATAAGTTCTAAAATGTCAAAATTAATTTGCATTAATAAAACTAGAGTTAAAACAAAATGTAGCTCTATACTAGGTGAAGAACAGCCAAAAAGGTAAGGCTATGCAGAAAAGATGACAGGTGGAGGGAGAAGGGTATGCCAGTGTGATGCTACAGAATTCCTGTCCACTTTGTAGGTCTTTGGTTGGTTGTGCAGCTGCTCGGATGCTGGAGGGTAATGCACTGGGGTACATGTATAAAACTAGCACAGGCTGAAATCCAGGCAATTTATGTGCCATACTAAATATAGAACACTATTTACCTCACAGGGAAGGAAAAAGTGCACATATGTGCAGGATAAAATAACATGCAGTATCTAAAAGCATATACAAAGCACAGTCACTGCCTGGTTTTCAATTTGAACTGATTAAAGAGTCTTTCTTTGGAAATGAAGAATTGAATGCGCAAGGTAACAAAAGACTGACTAAGATAAGGATTCTCTCAGACACTTAAAGAAATAAGGCTCAGTGGTCATACCCCTGGCCCTAACAAAATTACAATAACAATGAGACTGTCAGCACAGTCACTTTTAATACAAGAGCATACCGGTAATAAAAGAACCAATATACTTACCTTTCTGGCAACCCAACCCATCTGTTGATATGCGGTCTCTTTATGAGATGAATACCTGTTTCCCCTGCCTCCCCGTAGTGGTTCTTCCTGCCAACTCGAATGTTCTGTAACAATGTTACCACTGTGGGCAATGGAGGAATCAGGTATTCCACAAAATCGCAAGTGTGGAGAACTACCAGTGGTTGAGGAGCGTTTCAACCAATGGGCAAACAAGAAGGTAAGTATATTGGCTCTTTTATTATAGGTATGAGGAGCAGGATCACTTTACAGTAATTGTCTAGCCTTCCAGGTAGAAGCATAGCTAAATTACAATGCATCTCTAAACAAAACGGTTTTGGATACAGTAAAAATAAAACCTCAAGTTTTTGTTGCTGTCTGAGGAAGATTTTGTATTATTTGCCTCTCTAGTAATAGAATTGTCCGTGTGGCAAGAGTGAGGGTAGATCTCTACCAGCAATAAAAAGTTCACCAACATTCTAGCCTTACCCCACCCTACTAGTAAAATGTGGCTTCATTGCCATTATGTTCCTGATTCCCACCTTGCTTTTTGTCCTGGGGACATTGAGGGACAGAAAGTGATGCAAAATCTCCCAAAAGGGACCAATGATTTTAGAAAAAAAGCTGGCAGTGGTTCTAACTACTCTATCCAAAAATCAAATATATTAGGTTACACTAATGAGAAAGAGTTTTAAAAAACCACAGCCAGTCATTACCTAATTTGTTATATATATAATATATAAACAATTTGAAACAGCAGACACATGGGAATAATTAAAAAAGTGCCATTCCAAGGCTGCACATAAAAAAAAAAAAATTAAACATATTTACAAAAGCTTGAAAAAACATAGCTGCAAAATAATTTATTGCCAATGCCCCTTAGGAAAAAAATATGGCCATTTTGTACATAACAGGTTTTTTTTTCATGTTACATAAAGTTATAGCCTTCTCTGTTCATTTACAAAATCCCTGCTTGAGGGCTTCTCAGCAAAACCTGCACTATGGCTTCACCATGATAAAAAGATAATAAATAAGTTCTAAAATGTCAAAATTAATTTGCATTAATAAAACTAGAGTTAAAACAAAATGTAGCTCTATACTAGGTGAAGAACAGCCAAAAAGGTAAGGCTATGCAGAAAAGATGACAGGTGGAGGGAGAAGGGTATGCCAGTGTGATGCTACAGAATTCCTGTCCACTTTGTAGGTCTTTGGTTGGTTGTGCAGCTGCTCGGATGCTGGAGGGTAATGCACTGGGGTACATGTATAAAACTAGCACAGGCTGAAATCCAGGCAATTTATGTGCCATACTAAATATAGAACACTATTTACCTCACAGGGAAGGAAAAAGTGCACATATGTGCAGGATAAAATAACATGCAGTATCTAAAAGCATATACAAAGCACAGTCACTGCCTGGTTTTCAATTTGAACTGATTAAAGAGTCTTTCTTTGGAAATGAAGAATTGAATGCGCAAGGTAACAAAAGACTGACTAAGATAAGGATTCTCTCAGACACTTAAAGAAATAAGGCTCAGTGGTCATACCCCTGGCCCTAACAAAATTACAATAACAATGAGACTGTCAGCACAGTCACTTTTAATACAAGAGCATACCGGTAATAAAAGAACCAATATACTTACCTTTCTGGCAACCCAACCCATCTGTTGATATGCGGTCTCTTTATGAGATGAATACCTGTTTCCCCTGCCTCCCCGTAGTGGTTCTTCCTGCCAACTCGAATGTTCTGTAACAATGTTACCACTGTGGGCAATGGAGGAATCAGGTATTCCACAAAATCGCAAGTGTGGAGAACTACCAGTGGTTGAGGAGCGTTTCAACCAATGGGCAAACAAGAAGGTAAGTATATTGGCTCTTTTATTATAGGTATGAGGAGCAGGATCACTTTACAGTAATTGTCTAGCCTTCCAGGTAGAAGCATAGCTAAATTACAATGCATCTCTAAACAAAACGGTTTTGGATACAGTAAAAATAAAACCTCAAGTTTTTGTTGCTGTCTGAGGAAGATTTTGTATTATTTGCCTCTCTAGTAATAGAATTGTCCGTGTGGCAAGAGTGAGGGTAGATCTCTACCAGCAATAAAAAGTTCACCAACATTCTAGCCTTACCCCACCCTACTAGTAAAATGTGGCTTCATTGCCATTATGTTCCTGATTCCCACCTTGCTTTTTGTCCTGGGGACATTGAGGGACAGAAAGTGATGCAAAATCTCCCAAAAGGGACCAATGATTTTAGAAAAAAAGCTGGCAGTGGTTCTAACTACTCTATCCAAAAATCAAATATATTAGGTTACACTAATGAGAAAGAGTTTTAAAAAACCACAGCCAGTCATTACCTAATTTGCCAGTCTGTGAAACATGCAGTTAGTGGTTTTTGAGAAGTTGAAAAGCACTGCTACAGATAATCAAGTCATATATGATACTACTCAGTCACCCCATATTTTTGTTAAGAAACCAGTCACGATGTGCTGGTAAAGCACATTGAAATACACACATACATTTTTCAAAGGAACCTCGATGCAGCTTGTCAGCACCCCTCAACAATTGTGTTTTAGCACACAACACGCATATGCGAATCTGTGCTTTGATCAAAAAAAAAGAGGGGGGATTAGGTGAGTTTTTGTGCGTTAAGGTGTGCTTCCAGCCAACTCAGAATTATTAGGCTCCATTAATGCACCATAATGCTCTGCATTAGCCAAATGCATAGTTGGAATGGGTCCTTGAAGGAGACCGTTTTACTTAAAATTTTACATTACATTATAGGTGAAAACTAATTAGGGGAATCTGTTTAGAACATTATTTTCAAACCGCACATAACCGTGACATAATTTTGAGTGGACAACATATTTTTGGTGGCCATACTGGTAGAATCACTTGCAACTAGGGCTGCAACAACTAATCGACATAATCGATTATAATCGATTATTGAAAAAGTTGTCAACTTTTTCAATAATCGATTAATCGCCTTCCGATCAGTTGGCCCTGTTCACGGCTCCACACGCTGTGCGCCGCACCTCCTCCCCACCTCACGCTCGCCGCTGCCAGACCCGCTCGCATCCACACGCCGCACCTCCTCCCCGCCTCACATTTCCTGCCCATCCACATTCACGATCTGCACAGGGACGCAGGGAGATGTAGTAAGGAGGAGCAGGTGTGGGGGGATGACAGCTGCTGATAGACAGGTCCGATCTCAGAAGTACGTTGCTGGAAGACTGCACTTTCCCACACATGGTGCTCTATAATGTATTGCTGGGATTTGT